>NW_025222562.1:304171-537680 GCF_014066325.1 Apis laboriosa | reverse complement strand
ACGTAAAAATCTTTTATAAGTTTAATTTATATATATATATATATATATATATATATATATATATATATGTATGTATGTATTTTAATAGGGTAAAAGTAATTATTATTATTTCTTTTTTGATTACACACGATAATTATTAAAAAAAAAAAATTTTAAATAATGGACTATAAAATATAACTTTACATTATTAATAGCTACCTCAATTACGATCGCGAAATAATATATTTTCTTCTTTTTTTTTTTTATGATAATATATGGATGGTTTATAATAATTGAAATCATAATAATTAAAATTGTTTGTTAAAAAATTAATAATAAACAAATTTGTTCAAAAAAAATCGAAATCTCCCTATATGGATGAGTATGAATAAAATGATTCTTGTAATTTTTCTGTGTAATATCATCATTTTGGCAAAAAAAAGAAAAAATATTGGATCTGCAATCTATAGAATCTTCATCAAAAAGTTCGTCATTTTTTGAAGACAAGCTAAAAGTACCTACAACCGTAATATTATAAATATGTAGGACGGACTTGAAGGGAAAAATAGATATTACGTCCATTATTCTTGGGAAAGATTTGAAATATATTTTATTTTCATTGTTATGGAATTCTCATTTCACATATAATAATAATAATAATAATAATAATTGAATAAAAATGATCGCATACAAAATGAATACCGATAATTTTAATTAATTTGAGCAAGTTACGAAGAAATATTAATCTATCATGCGTTGCTATGTATCGCATTACTGTATACAAATACGATCCATTAACTGCGGTATGCATCCAATTAGAACGATAGTTATTACGCCGATATCGTAATTCCCATGGAACGAGAAGATGCGTTTCTAATAATCGTTTAATAATATCTTGGATATGGCGATCATACGCGAACCGAATAATCTATCGCTATCATGTCACGATATAGCTACGATGAACGAGCACTTGGAATAATTAATGCAATTTCTAACGATATCGGTGAGAGTTTCGGTTAATGTAGTTATAACCATCGATTAATCATTCCTTCGGTCGATTTACTTTTAAAATCAATCAACTCCGGCTGCGGTATACCCCGTGAACCATCTTTTTCCACACTTTTAAGGAATTACATTCGTCCTCGTACCAATTTTCATGAAAGGGCAAAATTATCGCGAACCTCGAGAATTCAGAATTGAATTCACCGGTGTGCAGGAAGCAATGGCCCGAGGAAGTAGCTCGCTCCGGCACGAGGCTGTCGGCCTTCCGAATGATGTATTAGAAGTAACTGTGGCCAATAAAAATCAAGCGCTTTCTTTGGCCCGCGTGATTTGTGGCCGATAAATCAAAAGACCGCATTTCTTATATGCACCGTTCGCCAACCGGAAATACGATCATTAAATAGTGAGTCGCTATTTTGCTATTTCTTCACGCGTAAATAACCATTTAACATTAATTATTAATTATAATTTATTTCGATTATCAATTATTTATATTTTACATTTTTCATAATTCATTTATATTAATTATATTAATTTTGATGTTTGATTTTATTTATTTTTTGTGTTCTTAATTTATTTAATTTTTTATTCGTTATTCTTTAACTTTTAATTTTTTAACTTTAGGTGGATCTCGATGCAGAGTCACCTCCTTGTGCTGAGATCTGGTAATTGGCATCATTTTCCAAAATTTCTCTTTTTAAAATTTTCCCTTAAAAAGGGAAAACTATATGAAAAATATTTTATTAGAAGGATTCGATAATTTTCATTAGTAATTTTTTTTCTTTTTTTTTTCTTTCGGAAAAGATACCAAGCTAAGAACTACGCTTTAATCCATTTTTCTAGTTTTCCCTAATTTCGTATTTCCTTTTTTTTTTGTATTATACTTTTTATATATTTATTTAATTTTTATCTTAAATTATTTTATTGCGTTTTTAACTCTCTCAAATTCCATTGATTTTTATTGGCAATTAATTTTTATGCTTAATTCTTATTATATTTTTTTTTTTGTAAATGGACCTTCATAGGATTTCAATGTACATGAAACTATAATTAATATCATATTATATAATGTTTCAATTTTCGCGCGGTTAAGTAAATAAATTTGTATCGTTTCAACCAATTAAAAAGTCCTAAGTAAAAATATATATATATATAATATATAAATAATATATATAATATATATAATATATATATATATATATTTTTACATATATATATGTATATACAGCGCATAGTGTCATTCCTTTTTCGTGGAAAATCATCGCGACAGGATGTATTGCAAAATTCTCTTAATTACGCGGTAACTATTAACTAATTCTACCTATTCCTATTTATTGTGGAATTTATAGACTCTATTAAATATTGCGACAACAAAATTAATTAATCTTCCGAGTTTTTTTATGTTTTTCTTTCCTTCGATCGATCGAGTTTTAATTGATTGTTGAGGTTATTGGTATTATTCGTATTGCACTCGTATTATGAACTCTTCAGTCAAGATTTCAATCATTATTTTATTAATTTCAATCGTTTATTTTATTAATAATAATTAATTTTAATTTATAAAACGGTTATAAAACAATCCGTAGCATATGAATAATCTGTAATTGTTTTTCACGTAAAATGGCATTTAAAATATCTTAATAAAATTATAATTGAATGGTTGAATCAAAAACTAATATCACAGAAATTTAAAAGTTAATTTTAGTTTATAAAAATATATCAATTATTACGTTTACTATCGTAATGAATTGTTAAAAGCGTGATAAAACGATAAAAATAGTAAAGATATATCAATTTTTTATAACATCGTAATAAATTATTACGATGTTATAAAAAAAAAAGTAATAAAAGTTAAAAAATTATAGATTTATTCGTCATTGTACTCGATAAATCAGATTTGGCGCAATCAGTAGAAAACGTACGTTTTCGTCAAACTTCGTGACAGTGGCAGCAATCTCCTATACATACGATGCGATAGAGCGGTCACATTCTCACGTGTAGAGAAGATCATTGATATTTTAACTAAATTTTTAGAATATCGAGAACATTTTTTAATTATTTATTGTGAATAATGAAATAAAATTTATTTAATACATTACTATTGTATTTTATATTTTATTTTTTAATTAATATTTACTTATCATATATTTACTTCATTTATTTAATTATCTGCACATTCATTTATTTAAACATTATTTATTTTATTTTATTTATTTTATAACGTATTTCTTAATATATAATTTTCACTCATTTATTTATTCACTTATTCTTTTACCTATTTATTTCTTTTTCTTTTTTAATTTATAGTTTATTATTTTAATATATATTTTGTTTATTTATTCATTTATTCTTTCATCTATTCATTTCTAAATTTATTTCTTGATTTATTCTTTAACTTCTACTAGTTTATTTATTCTTTTATCTATTCTACGTTTATTTTTTAATTTATTTTTTAATTTATAATTGAATGTGAGTTTCGATATAGTTACCACTTCGCTGGTGACCACTTACTCGGTAATCGGTTTCCAATTCTTTTTTTCAAAATTTTGTCCACGTCAAAAAGAAAATATTCATTTCGTTAAAAAGTTTCTAAATAAAATATTTTAAACTTAAAAATATTTCCTCATTTATTATGATGGAAATCGATGGTAAGCCAAGAACTATACATATATGCACTCCAATCTAAACCTTGCACGATTAATTATTTTTCTCAATCATTACACCGGATTGCATATAAAATTTGTAGAATATTTTGAATTCTCTCTTACTGAGCATTGCAATTCTTGATATAAATTAATTATATAATTTCTTTTTTTCGCTTTAAATGAAATGAGAGTATATTTATTACGCGTTATAAATTTAAGATTTACATTACTATTAATTATAATAAGTAAATTATAATAGATGAAAATAATATCAAGGTATAAATTAAATCTTGTTGTTGTGACAACGTGGGACAATTAATTGCTATTGTAAAGCGATAAATTGCTTTTGTAAAACATTAATTCAAATAATCATTTCATTCCGAATTAATTTTTTTTTCAGATTTATTTAATTTTTCTTATTTTTCTTCTTCCATTTTTTCATAATTTATTTAACATTAATTATTAATTATAATTTATTTCGATTATCAATTATTTATATTTTACATTTTTCTAATTTTAATATTCATTTTAATATTCATTTAATATTAATTATTAATTTTAATGTTTCGTACTTTATTTATGCATTCTTAATATATTTAATTTTTGCATTTAATTTTTTAGCGTTAAATGGGTCTCGATGCGTAGTCACCTTCTCGTGGTGGGATCTGGTAATTGATATCGATTTAAATAGATTACTCTTTGTAAAATTTTTTTAAAAAATTTTCGAAGGAAATTTTCCAAAGATAAATTTTTAAAAATCGATACCAAGCTAAGAACCAAGCAGTACCTACGGTCCAATCTAGAAAATTGTGTCAATTTTCCTTTGGATATTTTGGTTGGCTAGACTGAACTGTAGGTACCACTTTATTAAAGCGGGGGCATCGTGGGATCGTCGTGGGATCATCGTGGGATCATCATGGGATGCGTGCATCTTAGTTTTAAGTTAAGATTATAAGATACATAGATTTAGTTTAAGTAATTGCGAACGTATTTCGTGCAAAAACTATACTCTCTAACTTCGAGTGAAATATAAAATTCTCTATATTTCTTAATTTATCAATTTTATAAATAGCTAGTTAGTATTACTTTCCTTTTATTAATTATTCTTTAAATCTAATTCGAGTCACTATCCAATCAATCGTCACGCAACGATTGCAAGAATTCATCGGGCTGGTGCTCTATTTCCGATGGCCAATCAAAAGTCCGCGCTCTTATCGATTGGTATCTTTGGATATCAATTGATCTGAGATAGGTTCTGTATGTCGAATGCGATCTTCTATAAATCGGCCTCAGTGGTTCTAGGATGATTTCCAGTTCTTTCCTGTGTGTTGGGACGACGTCTTCGTAATCCGGCTCCGGTAGTCTTGTAATGACTTCTAGTTCCTTCCTGTGGTCGTTGTAGACATCGTGCATTCGACTACAATGCCGGTGTCGTAACCCTCTGCTGATCAACGTGAATATCATCCGTTCGGTGAGTCAAATAAGTCGATTGATATAAGCCATGATGAAAGTAGTGATGACTCGAATTGGTTTTCTTATGGCATATTTTTTTTCTCTCATATTTATTCCTTAATATTTAAGTATGATTTCAATTTCATTTAACTTTTTTCGTGCGAAGTAAGATGTGAGTGTAATTTTTAACGCGAATTGTAGATTTAAGATTCGTAAGACTTTTCGAGATCTAGATTAAGCTAGATTTAAATTTCTTCGAGCGATAAATATAAAAGATTTTTGTAAACATCATTGTAAAAATAATTAAAATAATCGTTTCATTTCGAATAAAAGATAAATTAAGTTATAAGATAGATATATAGATTAAGTTTATTGCGAACAAAAATACACTATTTAACTTAAGGCGAAAAATAAAAATCTCAATTTTTTTAATTTTAAAATAGATCTAGATAGTTTTCATTTTCGTTATTTTCCACTTTCATCTCCAATTTCCATTTTTATTCGAATTATATTTAATTATATATTTTATTCATTATAGTTATTCGAAGCGTTTATTTCTTATTTCTTCTTGTACTTATCTCTATGATTAATTTTATGATAGTTTTTCTTAGCTTTCCTTCTTAGCTTTTTCTTTCTTCATTTTCTTCAACCACATATTGTCACGCAACGATGGCAAGAATCCTTGGTCGGATGCTCTACTTTCGGTAGTCAGTCGAGAGTCCGCGCTTTGGTTGATTGGTACTTTCGAGTACTCGATGAGAGTTAGGTCTTGCAGTCGAACTCGTTTTTGTTATCCGGCTCCGGTGGACTAGAGTCTACAATTCTATGCTCCTTCCTGTGTCAGTGGGATGAAGTTCTTCCGTTAGGCCGTTGTCGTAACTCTCACGACTGGCAAGAATCATCTGTCTACTGATCCTTGTAAATCCGTGTGTAAGTCGTGACATATGAGGATGGCAATGATTTATAGGAAGTTGGTTTTTTTTAAATTTCTTCTTCATTTTTATCGATCGTGTGTTTTATCAATCATGTCTTTTTTACAGGCACAATTTACAATTTTTGATATAAATTAATTATAATTTCTTTTTTTCGCTTCAAGTTAAGCAAAAGTATTTTTGTTTGTTACGCGTTATAGATTTAAAATTTATTATTGATCGGCGATTTTATGTGTATCACAATTGATAGAATGAGCGACTTATCGTATTTTTCTATCAAATCAGTTATCAATAAGCAATGCGCAGTAATTAATATATTCATATTATTCATATTATTCATTTTAATCCATATATTTTTTAATATACGCGTATACGAATATTGAGATATTATGAGATATGCTTTCATATGTATCAATTTCAATATATTTATACTTTATTTATATTTATATTTTAACTAAGTATCCAAATATTAAGATTTTATGTAAATTTTCAATAAAAATAGAATTTACTAAATAAGAAATATCATGATTTTGATTAATAATATTTAATTTAATCATTTATTTTGATGTGAGAAAAAATGTTTATATATCTTCATATTTTTCATGAAGTAAACGATTCTTTTTTTTTTATTACAATATCTTTAGCTCACGAAAAACCATTCCAATATTATTGAAAGTTATATATTTTTTAGCAAGTTTAGAAATTGATGGATATTGATTCAATTATCCACTATTCAAATAAATTTAAATCGAAATATTTAATTAAAGAATAAGATATAAATATATTAAAATGTTATATTAAATATTATATTAAATATAAAATGTTATATTAAATATTATATTAAATATAAAATGTTATATTTAATATTAAAATATATGTATTTCAATATATATGTTTTAATATATTAATTAGTGACTTAATATATTAAAAAACACGAATAAATTTTAACTATATATGTATATTTTAGATTAATAATGAATAAAATAGATATATGTTAAATGGAGTTCAATAATTTATACTTAATGCGAACTATGATATTATAGTAGAAATCGTGAAATATAAAAAAAGTCATCTTGACTTACTTTAGAAATATGAAAAGATTTATTCTTCTGATTTATGATTCTTCTAAAGAAATAAAAAGAGGCATGAATCATAGTTTGCAAGTCGTCAGTTAACCAAATCTGCTGTAGTAATAGTATATTTTTATAAATAATGCAAATTTTATAATGCAAATCGTGTAATTATATAAAGTATTTATTGCGTTTATGATGTCATTTACATATGTATTATATGATTTACAAATATATTTGTAATTTTATATATATATAATGATCTGCACATATGTTTGAATTATAAAACACAGGTTGTTGTAATTCTTTATATTAAATGATCCGTATAATGTGATCTTCTTCTTTTATTTCACAATTATAAATTTGCATATAAAATGCAGTTATGAATTATAAATTTGGTATATCATCGTTTATAATTATATATATAAATAATATATTTAAAACAACTTCAAAATTAATATACAAAAATATATTATATACAATATATTGAGACTTATTTATTAAATAATTAAAACCAATTTAAATTTTCGTTAGATGAAAAAACAATGTGAATATAAAGACAAAATGAATATAAAGACAAATAAAAAAATTTAAAGGAAATTTATAATAAATAAGTCTCAATAAACATTTCTGTACTTATGTCAAATTTTAATGATTTTAATGTTTATTTTGATATCGTCTTAGTATTTTTTCTGAGAAAAATACAGTAAATGCATTTCTCATACAATAAATATATAATATCAAATTGATATTTTTTTCCTATTTCTTTATTACTTTTTAATTTATAAATTACAGTGATGTATTATGAAATAGATAATAGATAAATCATGATTTTAACAGTAATAAATCATTAATTTTCAAAGCTTTTTAAAGGTTTCATTATATTTAGCGATGAATTTATTTATATTAATAAAGGGTGTCCCAAAATTCATGCAAGATTTGAATTTTGCACCATTTGTAATAAAGTATTGCCAATGAAAAAAAAAAGATAACGTGATAACTGATTCAGGATTATTAAAAATATACACGAAATGCTACACGAAAAAACAACGCGTTTTCATTGTTGAGCAATATTTTAAAAATAATAAAGATTTTTCGAAAATCATTTTCAGCGATGATTTTCATCTTAATAAATTGGTTATTCGACAAAATTGTTGCATTTGAGATTCGGGAAATCCATAAATGATTGTTGAGAAACAAATACATTCATAACGTGTCACTTTGATGCGGATTTTAGAAGTATCACCAAACCATTCTTCTTCGAAAATGCGGCTGATCGAGCAATAATAAGTTAATGGTGTTTGCTATCGCAACATGATAATCCAGTTTTTTATGCCTAAATTGTAAGATATGAATATGGATGATATGTGGTTTCAACAAAACGGTGCCACATTCCATATAGCCCGAAAAACAATTCAATTACTGCATGAGTCATTTCCTGATCGTGTAATTTCCCATTTTGGTAATCAGAATTGGCCGCCCAGATCATGCGATTTAACGCCGTTAAACTTTTTTCTTGGGGTTTTTGAAGTCTAAAGTTTATGCCGATAAGCCTACGACCACCCACATCTTGAAGGAGAAAATTGAACACTATCAATGAAATTCAGTCACATTTATACAAAACGATTATGGAAAATTTCATCAAAAAAGTGCGTATATACTAGCAAAACTGTAGAGGCCATTTATCCAATATGCTATTCCATAGATAACTCTATATTGTATACTTCATGAATCAATAAAAAATTTACAATTTTTAATTATAAACCTGTGTTTTTTTATCAAAATTACTTCTTGCATGAATTTTGGGACATCGTTTATAATCAAATAAGTGATTATAGTATTAAAAAATTAAAAGATAGGTTAAATTTTTTAATGAATAGTTAAGTTTTATATTCATTTAACATAGCATTGTTGATAATCTGTTATTAAAAATATAATTACCAACAATAAATTTTAAAGAATGAAGAAGTTATAAAATTGTTGGATTTGATATTGTTATTATTATTATTATTATTATTATTATTATTATTATTATTATTATTATTGTTATTATTATTATTATTATTATTATTATTATTATTATTATTATTATTGTTATTATAATGTTTTTATGATAAATCCAAACTATGATAAATCGAATACAAATGGAGATTATTTTTTGGTATGAAAAAAAATGTCTGAAAAAATTTATATATCATATATTTAGAAGAGACTGAAAATTGATATACAGACAAATTTGAAATATTTTTATATTTCCCACGTTAAAAATAAAAAAGAAGCATAGATTATATTATATCTCTAGTGTGTCTTATTATATATGTAGATTATATTAAGTTGATTATATTAAGATGATTATTTTAAATAATTTTATTAACTTAAAACTATTTTATTAAAGAAAATATTTTTAGTGCTGAAAAATATAAATATTTATTTTATTTATATAAAGTTTTAATTATTATATAGTGATTTTTATGAAATATTATTAATTTTATATATGAAAATACAATATTATATATATATATATGCCAACTTTCATGCCAAATTAAAATTAAATATTGTTATTGTATATATAATTATTGTTTTAAAATTCTATATTTGGACAGGTATGAGACATACAGTCAAGGAAAATTTGGTGCATATTGATACATATATTATACCTTTCTAAAATAATTTAATCTTGCATAATCTATAATAAACATTCTTATATAAAGAAATAATGATAGAAATTTATATATTTTAATAAATGTCATTTAAATAGAAATTTAAAAATTGTAAAATAAATTCACTTATTGATATATTAAAAATGTTACATTGAAAGTTATTAATGAAAATAAATTAATAAAAACAAAAAAGCTAAAAAATATAAAATTAATAAAATAACATTATCTAGATATATAATTAAATATAAAAATAACAGTTTTTTAGTCAAATATTCAATATTTAATATTCAATATTCATAACATCTACAAATTAAAAAAGAAAAATTATTAATGAAATATTTATTAACTTCAATAAATTTTAATTATGATGTTTGTTATATATATATATATATTAATATAAATGAAAATAATATAAGTATTAAGAATACATATAGAAAATAAAAATGCATCTTGCTTTAATATTTTATATTCGCGTTCGAAACTAAATGAACATTGGATTTAATATACTTCAAATATATTTCAAATAGTACACACAATATATTGGTATAAGCATTCGAACAAAAATTTTATTGTGAAATTTTTAAAAAATAAACTATTTTGTTTTTCATGCTTCCCGCAATTATGTATCAATCTTATGATAGATAAAAAAGTTTGAGACATTTTACATTGTTTACGAAAAAATATTTTTTAAGCACATTTTTTATTTAAATTTAAAAAATTTATGTTTGTTTTTATTAAAGAAAAGAATATTAAATGTAAATATGTAAAAAGATCAAAAAAATTTTATTTAATTTCTTTTATGCAATTTTTTTTTGAAATATATTAATTCTTTCCAATATTAATTTCTTTTATATATATATATATATATATATATTCATATTTATAACATCTTCTTCAATATTTTAAACAAAAAAAAAAAGTTCGAATAAAATCAAAAAATAAAACAAACAATCTAAATAAGATTCAAAATAGAAAAAATAATTTATTTGAATATATAATTATTATAATATATACATAAATATATACAAATATATACATAAAATATAATATAAGTACGAAATTTTAAAAAATATTTTCAAAAATATTTGAATATGAATGATAGCTTTTTACAAAATATCTGAATTAAATGAAAAAAAAATCTAAATATATATACATATATACAATATTTATAAAAAACATTTTTGGACGATGTATTCCAAATATCAAAATAATGAAAAAATTCCTATATATATTCCATAATGTTTGAATTTACAAGTTATAACCATTTCAGATAGAACGAAATGGCAGTAGAGCGTTCTAATGTGCTAATTTATCATATTGAAATGCATCAATGAAATAATAATCTTGTATTATTTATACATTATTTATATAGAATTTTAGTGAACTCTATTATAGAAAATCTATTATTTAATAATTTGTTGTAAAAAAATTATAACAAATTTTATTATATAATATTATATAATATGTTTTTTTTTTAATAGACAAGTTAAAAAAAATTAAATTAATAGATAAATCTTTTATATCATTTCATTCAAATCCACAAATAAATCGTTGAATGACATTCAATCTGACTATTTGCTGAAATTTCAAGATCCTATATTTCAAATTAAAAAGTTGAATATATTTTTTTGTACTTATTTTTTTTACTTATTTATTGATTGGGCAATGAAAACAATAAATAAAAATGTACAGGTTTAGCTGAATGAATATATTTAATTATAATAATTGCGTAATTGCACGTATCTGTTACAAAACATTTGAAGTATATGTGTTGAAGAAAAACAAATAGATATCACTTATAAAATAGTGGTGTTGCTGGTTTACATTCAATAATGAAATCACAAATAAAATTTCAGTAAACTTTAAATTCTAAAATATTACTTTATTACTTTTATTATTTTTAAAAAAATTTACTTTAACACAAACTTGTTTTTTTTAATTTCCTTTTATTCACAAACACTTATTGCTCGCGAGATTTTTAAACAGCTTATTCGAGAAATTTCTCATATAGAAACCTTTTTCTATTATTATTGCTCGCAGATTTCTATTAAGCCTAAACAAAAGATGATGTTAATTGATAAGACTATTGTTTTTTGAGAGTTTAATCAACTTATAATTGTATTTTTTTTTTTTTTTTTTTTTTTTACATACTTCAGTCTGGCTGGACCGATTCTAAAGATGATATATTCCAGACACGGTTGATTTAACAGCGACTAACATTATTTTAGTTCGAGAAAATCTATAATAGAGATCAATTTCTGATTATTAACATCTTGATATTTTTATACATTGATCACCAGCCTAATTTAAGAAATTTTCTTCTAACTTGGAATTCTAGCGAGTCAAGTACTAATCGCAATATTATTGGTTATAATCGTGCCTCATAGGGAAACTGAGATTGAACTAGGAAGAGATTTTCTGAGAGCATGAACTTCATTTGTAAAGAAAATCTTATTGTGAACGAGTCGTATTTTGACTGCCAGATATGACAAATAAATAATTTTGTTCTAACATTACATCGTATTATGACCATCGGACATGATTATCTACTGTGACATTATGAGAGATCCAACTGTCTTAGAAACGCTTTTCGCACGTGTGAAGCACTTATACAGTTCACTCATCTTTAAGAAGTATACCATTTGTTACGGAATCTGTCAAAGGACATTCGACAAACACCTAGCTATTAGCTTACATTCATTGAATCATTACAACATTACTATTGCGGACGCGAACAAATGTCTTCAGCTAATTGAAAGAGAAAATTCTTTCAAGATATGTTTATTCCAATGATCTCTTTGTACAATATCCAGACATTGATGCCAAATCTAAAAACAATTATAATACACGTGAAGAGGCCATCTACGGAATCTTGTTTTCACGATATTTTTTTCATTATTAGTATCTTTTATTTCATTTTCGTTTTCTGAAATAATATGCATTTTTTTTCTTTTACGATATGTATTCTTTTACGATATTTCATTCCCACTATCGTCAAAATCTTCAATTTCTTCAATTTGATATTGTCAAATTCTTCCTCGCTTTCGCATAATTAGTTTATATTAGAATCTGATCCAGATTGGTCTTCATTTATGTTGGTTATTTTTTTTATTCTTCTTATTATTCTTTTTATTATTCTTTTTATTATTTTTTTTATCAATTCCATATCTTATTTGTCCATAATAATCTTAACTAAATAGGTAAAATATAAATATTTTTTTTTGGATAAGTTTTGAAAATACTTTGAAAAATTCAAATCTTCATTTATAAAAATAAATTTTTGCTAAGCTTTCAAATAGAAGTTATTTTTCTTTTTTTTTTTTTTTACAAAACGCACTGTTGAAATTATCTCTCACGGATTTATTTTTTTTATGAAATAATAAGAGATTCACTTGCAAAAATCACTTCTTTTCTCTGTAAAATTCACAGTTAAGGGAAATATTATCATATCACAATTATAAACAATTAGTTCAAATTTGTTTGATCATGTATTTATTGCTAAACAGTCGTCATTTGTTTGTGTGTTTTTTCTTATTCATTATTTATTTTTTTATTATTTTTATTATTTTTTATTATTTTTTTATTATTCATTATTATTTCATTTTTGTTATTTCGCAATAATTGATCTATATAAATTAATCCATCAAATTGACGGATTTTTGTAAAAATAGGTATACAATATCTAGAAATAATAAAATATAGATGTTTCAGAGAAAACAAATAGAAATATATATTTGCTACATTTATATCATTAAAAACTAATATGTAATATCTAAAGAATAATATTTGCATATTCAGAATTTTTAAGCATAAAATCGAAAACCTGTCAAATTGACGGATTCCGTAAATCTAGTGTTAAAATATTATTGCAGACGCGAATACCTTTACATATATAAAAAAAAAACTAGTTGCATTTGAATCAATCTGAATTCTATAAATATTAAATGTATCAATAAATTAACTGAAGAATAAAAAATAAAATATAATGATTAATTTAATTTTATTAATCAAAAATAGAATTTTATATTAGATGTAAGAGAGAAACATGTAAAATATTTTTATATATTTTTATACATAAAATCTGCATTCAAAATAGTAATAATCTGCATTCATTTATATTCCAATATGATACAAAATGTTGTTCATACATAAATATTTCAAATATTTAAAAATTTTTTTTTTTTACAATATATTTTTTTATAATACCAATAGATTTGTATCATTGAGTTCTTTTAAAATATATGAATTAAAATAATATTAGCTCCGAAATGATAAATAATAATATAAAATAATTATATTATTATTTAATATTATATTAATATAATTATATTAATATAAAGTAATAAATAATATATAAAATAGTCTTTAGTTTTTAAAATTTTTACTTTTTTGGTGAGGGCTCAAATCCTCAGATATCTTTTTCAAGTTCAATTGAAAAAATTATAAAGTATGATAGTAATTAATAAGATCACAGTCAGCATTCTGATGTTACGATATCTCCAGTTTGAGGAAAATTAAACTGTAGTCAACATCGTACAACGATAATCAGAGATTAATTAGATTAATAATATATTTATTACAGTTTTCCCCGAATCTAAAATAGAATGAGGTTGCTATTAAGCCGTGGCTGAAATATCATTCCAATATTCATTTCTAGAATCATATTGTACTCCAAATTCAAGTATATCAAAAATATACAATTGAAAATGTCTAAACTCTTTTCAAAAACGATCTCAATTTTTTGAGACTATATCATCCTTTGTTTAATCTTAATAGGAGACTGATAACAATAATGAAAAAAGATTTCCATGCGAAAAACTTTCCCGAATAAATAGATTATAAATTTTACAGAATAATTCAAAAATTAAAATCAATAATTATGTGCAAAAAAAAACATTTAAAATGATAATTTTTGAAATATAATTTTTAAAATCATAAAAATCAATAGAAAAAAATACACAAAGAGATAATCGTTGGTAAATCAAAATAAATTTTAATTCAATTTATTATACTAATACCTCTTCTCTAATAGAATTATCCAAATGCCAAATATTTAGTTCTTGAAAAAATAAAATTTTGAGATGCCTATCTATACATTATTTTCGAGAAAACTATTTATAACATCTCTCTTTTTTTTCTTTTTCTTCTTCTTACTATTTAAATCATACTCACATGAATCTGAAACTTTACCTCATCTATTTCGTGTGTCAATCATTGATTTAAACTTATCAGTTGAATAAATACATATCGTAATATATTTCATAGTGTAAAGAAACTTTTAGAAATGTTAGTTTTATTTAAATAATGAAGAAGAAGAAAAAACAGGAAAGAAAAAAAAGAAAAATATGATAAGTCTGAGACATTTTTAAAATAAATTTTTATTTATCTATTTATATATATAAATAGATAAATTTCAAATTGACGAGTCATTGATATACAATTAATATTAAATTATGTTATATTGCTTGTCAATAATAATTAAACTTTTATGTTAAAAAAAAGATTAAAATTTTTTCTTATTATAAAAAAAATATAATATGATTTTAAAAGTTTTTCTGTAAATTGTTTTCTAAACAATTAGTAATCTTTTATATTTTACAAAAATATTAATCATCGAATAGTAGATTAGTTTATGCACACATATTCGGCAAAGCATTCATTTTGATCCAATAATACATTTATTTTTATTCTTTATCATAATAATTAAATATTATATAGGATTTAATGATTTAAAAAAAATACATTTATTATATAATTTATAATTTTTAATTTCCAATAACAAATACAAAATATTTTTTTTAATTATGTAATTATCTATTATATATATATTATATAATATCTTTAAATGTCTTCTTTCAAATCAATAAAATATTCATATAATTTTACTTTTATAATTTATAATAAATGTTTGATATTTAAAAATATTGCTTTCTAAAAACGCACATATAAATATATCTTTAAACATATTGTAATAAAGTATTGAAAATATTTCAACTCACTTTGAATAATAATAATTTTTTATAAATGTATAATTTAATTCTATATATGTAGTTCTTCTATATATAAGGATCATATCAAAAAATAAGAATAATAGTAATAATAAATGAAAAAATATATTTTTTGTTTTTAATAAAAGATAGTCAGAAACAGAGAATATTTATATGTGTCAATAAATTCCAAACAATAATAATATAGAGACACGATTATTTGTATTTAATATCATATTCACAATTTATGTTACAAAGAATAAAAATGAAATTTCAAATAGAAAAAAAAAATAACGAAACATGAAAGACGTATATTTTATTTTTATTGCAATTCTAAAAATTTGAAAAGAAAAGAAATTCAAAATATCGCAAATAGAATTCGAATATAATTACGAAAAAAAACTCACATATAATTCGAAATATAATTACGAAAATTCGTTATGCAATTACAAATAAAGATTTTGAAATTAAATAATTTTTTGATATTATAATTGAAACATATATGCACAATTTTTATTTTTTAAATTTTATGTCCTAATTTAACGATTTATTATGATTCTCATTCATCATATAAAACAATAACTATCGATATATTTAAACCGATCGGAACCATTTAATTAGAAAGATTAATTATGTCGTAACAATCGGAATTTGGACAAAAAATTGCATTCAAAATTGAAAGAAAGAGAATTATATTTTTTATGTTGAGGAATAAGTCTGACTATTCTTTCTAGTTATTATTAAGATTAAAATTATTATATGAATTACTTTATTACGATAAAAATACTTTATCACAATTTATTACAATTTATAATTACAAAACAAAACAAAAAATTATTACATTTACAATAAATTTATCTTTAGAGAGTTTATTTCACTTAGAATCTTTTGAAAAAAATTGAAAAATAAAATAAAGAATTCTTAAATAACAGAAATTAGAATAAGCGAAATTATAATGATAACGATATCAATTATTTATTTCGTATCTATTATATATTTAAAAAATATCAAAAATATATGTTTAAAAATCATCTAGATCAATGAGATAGAATTCTGTTTATGTCATTATCTTCGTTGCTTAGATTAATTACTTTCAATCCTTATTTAAATATAATAATATTCACGAGTATGTATGTAATCTTTAGAATTTAATGAAATGGATAAATTCCAATTAAGAAAATTCTTTTTGTAAAATATTATTAAGGCACAAGAAAATATAGAATAACGAACATCTATGTATTCATATCATTTATATATTATAAATATTCATAAGAAACTATTTAATACTTTTAAAAAATTACATTCTATTATATATTATATAAAATCTATTTTATTAATTATACATTCGTAGTATCAATAGAATTTCCGATGCATAAGACACTTTAGTTATACAGTTATATATTGATAACAACATGTATAAGTCAAAGAAAAGAATCTTAGAAGATCGACTTAGTCATATATTTCAATTGTTAAACTTTAACAATTTTTATATAAAACAATTCCATATTAAAAAATATTATATTTCGTCTATATTTACCAATAATATTGGATTAAACAAAAGCAAAAAAAAAAAATGATATTCCAAATCAAATAATATCTTTCGTTTTTTCATATGATCTAATAAAATAAAAGATTAGAAATATATTTTATTTTTTTAAAAATCTTTCACATGTATATGTAATCTGGTATTTTAATTGTAATTTTCTTAACTTAAACCTTGAATTCTTTCGAACTTTTTTTAGAAAGTAAGATATTTTTTTTAAAAAATTGAAAAAGATAATTACGAATAATTTTTTAAATATAAATACTGAAAATTATAACATATATATTAAAAGTAGCAAAAAATATATAAAAGAATGTGTATATATATTTTTTTCATCATTTTGATGTCTAGAAACTACCCTCCAAAAGTGTTCCATATTTTTATTAATACCCTGTATATTATATTATAATATATATATATATATATGATTATTAAATTCGATGATCTTGGCTCAGTCACCAAAAACTAATCAAAAATGCAATAGATCTACGATATCAAACGACGAATTAACATGAACTAAACTTAAGGAACTTCACATTTGATAAACAAAATACAACTTCTGATTGAAAAATTTAATCTATAAATATTTCGAAGATACAATCAAATCAAATCAAATTTTTAACATGCACGTAACAATAGCATCGTTTACTTGCTAGACCTTAATATCGAGACAAAAATCGCAAAATGAACAATCTTATTTTATTACCAAAATATTCGATTTCGACATTAGGTTTGTTGCCAATTATTTATACACTTGCTAGTCTAGAATAAATTCTTATTTACAATTGCTAAATCATTCATTACATTTATCAATATATTTTCCAATTCTGCGATGCAAGCAAATAAATTTAAGCAATGTATAGCGAATAATATGTCAAACGATTGAAAGGTAATTATAAGAAAATAAGAAAAAAATATTGGTAAAATAAAATTTTATGATTAATTATGTTATCATTAATTATACTATTATATTTTTATAATCTGACATATTTTTAATAAATAAAACAAACAAAGATAAACCAAAATAAAGTAAACAAAACAAACCATGACTGATTATATTTTTTTCACGTATTGCGAAACATAAAAACATAAAAACTAGAAATAATAATAACGATTAGCAGTTTAGAATATCTACAGTAATCTGTAATAAACTCTTAATAAAAAAGATCGAAATGAAGAATTCTGACTTTTACAATAATGGCTTAAATTCTTCTTTAAAATAATAACGTTAACAAATTGTTTATTTTATTTTTAATAATTTTATTTTTAATTGTAATTTTTATTACATTTATTACATACACTGCTAAATCACATAAATAAGAAGAGAAAAATATATAATTTTAATTAAGTGAAAAGAGGAAATTGATTATATTTATTTTAAGAAAAAATGTGTTTATTATGCAATGTAAAAAGTTACAGTTCTTACAAAATCTAGTATAAATAGATTTCAATATTGTTCATAAAAACTTTAATACAAATTTTTGAATAAATTATATAATTAAAAAGAAGAGAATTTATGAAAATAAACTAACTGAATAATAAAATTGAAAAATATATAATTTTAATTGAATGAAAAGAGAAAATTGATTATATTTATTTTAAGAGAAAGTTTGTATTTGTTGTACAATGTAAAAAATTGCAGTTCTTACAAAATCTAGTATAGATAAACTTCAATATTGTTCATAAAAATTTTAATACAAATTTTTGAATAAATTTTATAATTAATTATATATATATTAGTAAGAAGAGAATTTATGAAAATAAACTTAACTGAATAATAAAAATCAATTTTGTAACTAAAAAAAATTTTTTATTATTCTAAGTTTAAAATTTTTCATTTATTAATAAAGAAAAATAAATCATATTTAGAATAATTTAGTAAAAAGTTAATAAGTTTTGAACTATTTTTAATAAATATAAAAATAAAAATAAAACAATAACGACAATAAATATAATCCAATAATAAAAAATAACAATAACAAAAAAACATCGAAATTATTGTATTGAAACTGATTGAAAACAAAGTCGATAGAAGAATTTAAACATAATATTTATTTTTTTTTTATAATTAGATCAGTCTATTGATCGATTGATATCTAAGATTACAAAAAACCATTATATGATAAATATATTCTTTAAATGATAAGTATTATAAATTTATTTAAAAAAAAATTGATACATTAGAAATCGTATTTTCTAAAAAATAATGTAGATAATTTTTCAAATTTAAAAAATTTGAAAAATTTAAAAAATTGTTAATAAATTTTATTAATGTTTTTATCATTTAAAAAAATTTTGCATCAGATTTTAAGAGTTTTTCAACTTCAATTCAATTTAATCAATTTCGAATTAAAAGATTAGTAGGTTTTCCATAACAATTTAAACGTCTTTAATTATGAGCTATTCGAGATATTGACATAAAATAATACAGAACGATGTTGTCAAGGACAGAATATTGGGACAGAACTACATAAAAATTATTATATAAAAGAATTATTTTTCTCATTTATTATTATTAAAAAATAACTGAAAAATTTACTATATTATTTGCATATGTATAAAAAAACAATTTGATTTTATTTTAAAATTGATTCAATGCCTTGATAATTACTCTTCGATATTTAATAATAGGATGAAGTTATAAGGATTTGAAATTTTCAAATATTATTTCATCATAGTTATTATGTAAAATAATTTCAAAAACATGCATAGTTATATGGATATGCGACAAATAAATAATAAATTTTAATTTATTTGCTGTTATTGTAGTTTCGTAATCTATTTTCATTTATTAGTTTATGTAACAGGTAAAATTTTTTATATTAAAAATTTCATTAATAAAAAAATAATAAACCTTATATCTTATATATATATATATTATTTTTATGACATGAGCAACAAAGAAATTCATTCTCTTTATTACTACATTAGCGGATTAAGTGATTTATTAGTGATTTTTTTCTATAAGAATCTTAATCTTCTATAAAAATAAAAACATAGAAAAAATAAATTTCTTATTTGATATATACTTTAATATATAATATTAAATATATAATATTAAATATATAATATATAATATATAATATTTTATATAAACAAAGTTATGAAAATATTGTTAATTAAAAAATTATTGAAAATTTTTTTTAAATTAAATAATTTTAATTTTGTGTACTTTTTGGTAAATTTATAATGAAGATTAATAGAATATTATGGAATTCAAATTTGCTTCTTAAAAAAAAAATGAACCGATTCTTGTTACTTTTTAGCAAGAAGGAATTTTAGCATATTTAATATCAACTTAATATTCTTATTACAAAAATTTAGTTTTATCTTTATTTTTTTTATTTCTAATAGTTATAATATAGTATATTGTGAGACTTGATAAAAATGCAACAAAAAAAAAATTACCATTTATATTGAAAACTCTATACTTTTAAATATTCTAAAATTATAGTCTTTTTTTTAAATTTATTTTTATTAAATTAAAAATTTTTAAACTAATAATAGAAGTAGAATATTTGTTGAGAAATTGTCTATTTGAAATAAAGCTATTAATATTCTCTTATTTTTTATTTTATTTAGATAATATAATTCAGATCTACATTGTTTGTTGATTTTATATTAATTTTATATTATAAGTATAATATTTACTAAAGTTATTAAAAATATAAAAAAAGATTTTTAACATAATAAACATATTAGTGTATTTAATTAAAAGTTTATTTTTATATTATTTCAAAATTACAATTACTAAAATAATATTAATGTTTAATTATCTAATTAGATGTATTGATTTTACTATAATTAATTTCTAATTGTTTACATTAATTATATAGTCTTAGTTATAACTTTGCACACTCGTTATTGTATAATTTAGATATATATACACAATATAATTTCATTCAGATATATATAATATATAATAACCCATCTAATAAATAATATTGCAATTTAGGAATATTAATGACATTTTTTATAATATTTAAAAGTATTTATCTTCTTTTCAACTTCTATTATTTTTATTAGCAATATGTGTGAAAACATTCATTGAATATTTGTGAAAATATGTCTTGCATTCATGCTAATAAGTCTTTTGTTTCCACTCTCTTTAAATCTAAAAATTTAGTCAATTCATATATGCAAAAGTTACTTTATTCCTCTTCTAATTCTACGTGATTTAGAGATTTGATTGTTTTAGTTTTAATTGTATTTATTTTCAATCTTAATACTTTTAACATTTCATAATATGTATTTTCAATATTATTTTCAAGATTAAATTGTGAAAATGTAAATTTTATTGAATAAATTCATATTTATTAATTGCTATTTTTCTTTTGTAAATTATTTATATATATAATTATAAATTTTAATTTTTGTAATATATTAATGTATAATGATATACTAATTGAGTAATTAATTACTTGATTTGATTTTTCAAAAAAATAATTTTTGAAAATTTAATATGTACTACTAATATATTATATACTATTATGTAATAAATTCTATATATTATAATACTTTTTGATAAAACTTTTTTTACATTTAATTTCACTTCAGAAGAATCTTTCTCAATTGTAGTCTTTTTTTTAATCATATTTCCTTGCGCTTTAATCTCGCTATCTTATATAAGTCTATCAATAATAATTAAAATTTATTAAATTAATTTATATTAATAGTTTATATTAATTTATACTTAATTGATCTTTCATTAATTAACATAACATATCATATATCATATATCATATAAAACACCATACATGATACTACATAAAAAAAGCAAAAATATTTTTAATAGAAAAAATATTTTTACAATTTATATTTTTGATCATTCTTTAACAATAAATACATTAATGGAAATACATTAATTAAAATAAAAAAAAGTTATAAGAATGAAAAAAAAATGCAAATTAAAAAAAGATAAATTATTTGATGAGATTATTATAAGACATTTAAAATTAATATCATTTAAAATTAATAACATTTTTGAAAATTATTCATTCTCAATTTTTTTAAAAGTAAAGTCTGCAATAAAATAATAAATTTGTGAAAAATCGTATAAAAATCAATATGTTATAAGACATCAAAAATTCATAAAAAAAATTATAAAAAGATGAGATTCTTGATTTGATTTAATTAGGTTAAAAACATCTATCTGAAGAAATAAAATATATATTTTTTCTTCTATCAATTATTTCATTTCCTTAAATCATTTGTAATGCAAAGATGAAAGATTGGGTAGATAAAAAAATACAAATCTGATTTATTTTTGTTAAATTTTCAAAATATTGTTATATGTCTATGCCAATGAAGAAGTATACATTTTCATTATAAAAAAAAATGGCATTCTGTTAATTATATTTTTATTTTTATGACATGATTTTGTTTCATATAACATAATATATTAAAATCATTCGTATTTTATTAAATCATTTCATTTTTTTAATTCATATTTAAGATTTATGCAAAATTTTCTATTTATTCACAGTATGCATATGCATAAAATATTTTACCTTGTTATTTATAAATATTTCAAAATTAAAAAATAATTTAAAATTTGAAAATATATTATAAATTTCGAATTGAAGGTGGCACTATTAATAAATATGTACTATTAATAAGTGACTATGTGTATTATAAAAATCAATTGGATTCAAAAAAGTCAACAATCATATGGTCAGTAATCATATTTGCAATAATTTATAAAATATATCAAAAAACGCATTTTATTTTTTTATGTTCGACTAGCAAAAACGGCAATAATGTGATAAAACTTTCAATAGTGTAAAAAATATTGTAGCAAATCCAAAGTGTAATGAAAAATAAAAGATAAGAGTTTATATAATTTTTTTTTTAATGTAATTTTAGATAATTTTTAATAATTTAATTCGATTATTTATTTAGAGAAATAACTATTCTAAAAGATTATATATTTATGTATTTCATTATTAAAATATTTTATAACTTTATAATATTAATCAATAAAACTATATTTATAATATCAATCATACTAACAAGAAATATATATTGAATTTATAATTTTTATAATAATTTAATTGAATTACCGTTTTTTATAATATTTCTATGTAAAAAATTTCTAAAAAAAAAAAAAGAAATTTATATTGTCAAAACAAAAATAATAAAATTAAAGTTCAAAAAAGTAAAATACAATTGTAAAGTACAATTGGAGAAGATTTATCTGAAATGAAATTAAATACAAAAAGAAAACAAGAATTCCAACAAAAAATGCTTGAATACATAAACTTTATCATATTTATTAATTTATGACATAATAGTACATATTTCATATTAAATTTTTTAAATTACTTTTTTGAAAAATCTTGATTAATTTACATAATAATATTATTATTTATTACAGATGTAAATTGGTTTTACAGAAGGAAATAAGAATTAAAAAATGTAAATTTTATCCAAAATTGTAGAATTTATAATTGTACAATTTAAGATTAAAATTGATATTGAAAATATTTATCAAATGAAGTAAAGATGGAAATATCATTAGGAAAAAAAGATGCAATTGAAATTAATCAATAAACATATCAAATCCTCATAGAATTGAAAAAGAGACAAAGATTATATATGTTTAACGAGTTAATTAAATTATTAAATAAATTTTATTTAATTATTAAATAAATTTCCTTCATTATTCACTATAAAAAATTTAATTTCTGTTATAGAATCATTGTTAATGAAAATGATTAAAGTTTAATGATTAGTTTAATGATTGAATGCAGTAAGAATAAAGATTAGTAAATATATTTTAAATGATATAAAAAATATTGTTAATATTTTGTAATTATATTTCAGATTAATCTTTTTTAGTCTACTTGATAGAAACTCTATTTGGAGCATTGTGAAATACTGCTGTGCAAAAGATAGACAATCGTAATATTTTTCTAATTGTTGCTGAAAATGAATTTTTAAAAGATATTTTATGCAATATATGTGACCTAGAATATAATGTAAGAACAAAAATATATTTTTAATATATTTTTATTTATCTTTATTTTTATCTTTTTTAATAATAATTTTTTTTATTTTGATATAATTTTATAAAATTATAAATACATCTCAATACTGTAGCAAATCTATAATAAAAAATAAAATTTCACAATATATGATTATTATTATCAATATTTAAATATAGAATTGATTCAAGTGCCAAAAGAAATTATTTGTACAATCTACCAATCAAGATACAAAAAGTTGCTAATATTGATAAGAATTTATATTGATAAAATTGTAATTTATAGATATCTAAAAAATATAGAAACAATACATTGAAACAAAATTATGATCAATGATAACAAAACAAGTGTAAACTATGAGACATAATTAATCATTGTAAAGTCAGTATCTTTTTTTTTTATATAATATTGAAAAATTAAATTGTTTCCAATGTACCTGGTTTGAATGTTGGAAGTCTAAAAGAAGTTGCAAATTCAGTAAAAATATCTGGTGTATGATGATTTTTAATCTATTAGCGTGTCGATTAATCTTTTTATTTTTTGTAAACTTATTTTATAATTATTTTATATTAAATATCTATTAGTTTATTATTTATGAAATCTACAAATTCGAAAAATCTATGATATAAAATAATACTTATCTATAGAGAAATGGATATATAAAGATTTTACATTATTAATTTTTCAAAATTTATTAAAAAGAGCAAAAAATTATTGTAAAAAAATGACATAATTTGAGCATTTATTATAATATAAAATATCCAATGTACAATTTCATGTAAATTGAAGCAATTATTTTCTTATATGCAACAAAAAATACTTAATTATAATATATATACAAATTTTATAAATATTTAATTTGTTTACTAAATCAAATTTCACAATTAATATACCTGAATTTTAATCTAATTTTGGCAAATTTATCTAAAAGTCATAATGTTACGGGATAACGTCTTGACATTAATTTAAGTTAAATCATATGCTGAAATTAAAAACACATTTATTTAAAGAAAATAAAAGTGACCTTGATTTTTTTAGAAGCATTTTTTAATGACCATAAATATTGCAATTTAGCTTAATAGATTAACTTTTATTTAAAATATTTTTTTTTTTTTTTGTATTATTTTTTTGTATTATTAGAAATACTTCAAAAATCGTATATTATTACACTGAATATGTATGTATATATGTATATATGTATTAGATATTTGATTTTATGGCATATGATAATATTTTAAAATGTATGAATCATTACATACTAGTATGTATATATATTTATTTATTATCATTTATATCGTTTAATAGTATATCATTTATAGCAACTTTCAATAAAATTAAATAAAATTATTTTTAATTATAATTAAATTAAATTATTAATTTAATTTAAAATTATTTAAAATTTATAACTTAAAGCAATTTTTTTATTTATTTCTTTTACTAATATTAATTTTTAGTTATTAAAACCTTACAGTTCGCAAATTTTAAGTTAACTTAAAGTTTGCATATTATCAAAACAAAATAATATATATAAAAAAAAAATTCAAATTAGGAGCAAAATTATGATTTCTTTAATTATGATTTCTAAATTTAAAATCTAATGAAGTCTACTTTTTTAAATGCATACATAAATATCTATTTCTCGTACATATCTTATACTAAAAATAATGCTATTTTTCATTTTTTATTTTTCAGAATGTTAAGAATAAATATATTCTTGAATGTTAATGTGTAATTATCAAATGAATTATTAAATGAATGTATCAATCATTTCGATATATTTTATCTTATTTTAAAATTATTTATGTATTTTAAATTTTTCAATATTAAATATATAAAATAAGGATTATCAAAGAATAATTGAAACTTCAATTTATAGGCAGCTAAAGTAAATTTTATTATTTTATTACTTATTTTATTCTTATATTTTATTCTTTATATTTCATTCTTTATTCTTATTATTTCTACGTATATTATACTTTATTTCTTTTTCTTACCAATAGAATAAAAAAAGAAAAGGAAAAAATATGATAATTCCTTATTAAAATTATTATACATAAATTATGAAAGTCTTATTCATAAAAATATATCTTAAAATCTACATAAAAATTTGTTATATTAAAAAAAATTAAATATATCAAAATTGTCAATGCTTATTATTTTCTATGTCCTGCATGAAAAAAATAGAAAATTATTTTATTATTATTATTATTATTATCATTATTATTATTATTATTATTATTATTGTTATTGTTATTATTATTATTATTATTATTATTATTAATATTATTATCATTATTATTATTATCATTATTATTATTATTATCATTATCATTATTATTATTATTATTATTATTATTATTATTATTATCATCATTATTATTATTAATATTATTATCATTATTATTATTATTATTATCATTATTATTATTATCATTATTAGTATTATTATCATTATTAGTATTATTATCATTATTAGTATTATTATCATTGTCATTATCATCATTGTCATTATTATCATTGTCATTATTATTATTATCATTATTATTATTATTATTATTATTATTATTATTTACATTTCTAATAATACTTCATTATTTTTCTACTTAATTTTTTTTTTTTTTTGGAATTTTAAAATATATTTAAAGCTAATTTTTAGAAATAATAGTATATCTTATCACTTAATACGAAATCAACACGGATTAGTAAATTAATATTTTCTTACACAATAAAAGCTTAAGTTGACATATTACAAAGTAGTTTTCATTAATAATTAAATTATTATATATTACATATTATTTGTATATATTATATATAATATTATTTAATATTATAATACATATGTAATATATAAAATATGATTATACAATATAAATATAAATGTAAATATATACAAACATATGTATAATGCTGACATATTGTATTTGTAATAGAGTTGTTGATATATTTAATTCAAAATTTATTTTCATTTTACTTCGAGATTAATTTAAATTAATTTAAATTAATAATGTAAAATAATAGTTATAATAATATTAATGCTTATTGTTGAATTATATGAAATAGATATACTAAGTTTATAATGGTCAATTATGGTATATATGGTCATTTATGTATAATAATAATAGTTTACATTTGTTACGTCGTCATTGATCATAATTTTGTTTAAATATATTGTTCTTATATTCTTTAAATATCTATAAATTAGAAAATATTATCTATAAATTAGATAATATAAATATTATCAAAATATGAAGCAATATTATCTAGACAAGTTATGCGATGAAAATCAATAATACGATAACTTATTCTATTCATTTCAAAAATCTTGTCACTGATGTTCAAATATTTTATATGAAATATATTTTATAATAATTGATTATTTAAAAAACAAGAGATTTTTCTATAACATTGAGAGAATAGAGAACTGCTTTAATTTTTTTTTTTTTTTTTTAAGTGTACAATTTAGAATTGCAAATCTAATATATGATATATAGTTGATATATAGTAAGAAAAATATGAAATTTTTATTTGCTAAAAAATAATTCAAATTTTTAAATTTTGTTTAATATGAGAGCAAAATGAAATTTTGAAGCATATTGGCTGAAGAATTTATTTCTTTAGTGAGTCTTGATTTTATTCTACGATGTCTTGATTTCCTTGTTTTTCTTCTTGATCAAATTCTTAAAATGAATGATGGAAAAAAGTTTTTATCGGAAGAAAATTGATATTTACTCTGAATGCTTAGATTTTGAGAGGAAACGAAAGAATTTTTTAATGAAGTTTTTTTGAGAAAATTCAAGACATCGACAATTTATCAAATATATCAGTGACAAAAACTTTAATGAATTTAATTTAAAGGACCGAAAAATCCAGATTATAAATCAAAAATAATTTGTATTTGCTAAATAAGATGTGTATTCTAAATCCGGTCCACTTTTTATAAATATGTACAGTCAATTCAATAAATAATTTTACTATCTGCAAAAAAACTCGACCGAAAAATTAGTAAAATTAATTTCTTTTAAGCATTTAAGATTTTTTAATAAATTTATTATAAATGAACATAAAGTTTATTTAAATTAAAACTTACAAAATTGAATAATTAATAACAATATGATGAATATATATGAATTTTAATCTGTACAAAATACGGCAAAAACAATTGAAAGTCGAATGAAATGAATTTGTATAGCAAAAATAGAAGTATGGAAATGAAATCAAGGAATAATAAAAATATGATTTTTTATCTAAAAAACGCCATGTTTATTTTTCGACATAATCGCCCGTGATATATTTTTTTTTAAATACTTTATTCATATTAACTATGTCATAAGGTTTTTACATTTCTTATAGCTTGAATTTATTGTATAAGATAAATTAATTTTGTATATAAAATTTAGATAGGTTTTTGCTTCAATTGTATTCTAATTCCTCTAACGAATCAGAAGTTTAAACTTTAAATTGACTGATTCTTCTTTTATTGAAAAAATTCTGAAAATTTAATTATGATTGAATTTCGCTATTATGATTTCTTCTAATGGAAATATTTTTAATTTGTTGTTTTACAGATTTTAATTTAAATATTTTCTTCATTTTGAACATATCAGTATATGTCTAATATTATGCTTATTCCTTTTTTGTATACTTTGAATTATTTTTAAATTTGACTTTGCTAATAGTACTAGACTTTACTAGATAATACTAATACGCAGAGCAATGTCATAAACCCAAATGGCCTTAACCATGATTTTATGATCTTATATACTATACAATTTTTTTTAAATTTGAAAATTAATTATCTCAAATGAGCCATCAGTTTTTTGACAATTTGTGTTTTAATTCCAATTTTTTTGTTTTAATGTTTTAATTCCAATTTTAAAAAAGTTGAGTTTTTATTGCTTGTTTTTTATTCAGGATCAAATCCAATATATTGCCCATTCCTATGTGGAATAATCTGTGATCAATTAAAATCGATCGTCGAAGATGTTCTATTAAAAGTGAATTGTGCATGTATGTTTTTGCTTAAATTAATTTTGATTCCTTTTTCCTTTATCTATCAGCTATCTTTAGATAGCTTTTTTTAATTTTAGAAAAGTTTTTTCATTCGAACCAAAATATACGATCGGTTAAATTGTTTCTCATTAAAAGAAGAAATCTGCCTATCCTAAATATTGAATAGAATTAATCTTTTGGGAAATTTCAATTGCAATAATCTATTTCAAATGTTTTATGAAATCAATTAAATAATTAACGATGCGAAGAAATTTTTTTCTTTTAAATTTGGATAACTTTGTTATAGGGAATCCTGATAAAACTTTTTTCATGTCTAGAAATATATAATTATTTATTATTGTTAGTTTTCTGAAATTTGATTATATACTAATATATATGTATTTTTGTTTTTTTGGTTTTTCTGTTCAATGATTCCGTGTTGTTTTCAGAAAAAAAATTGAAATAGTTGAATTATATCTTGTATATATTTCTAAAATAATCATATATAGATTATTTTTTCAAATATTTAAAAAAAAATTTAAAACAAAAAAATACAATTTGCTAAAATGTTTAATAGTTTATTTTCAAAATAGATATTATTTTCGCACATTTCTAAAATATTGCGAAGCTTATTTTCAATATTGAATTATGCAGTTAAAATAAGAAGTAAAATTTCAATTTTATCAATCAAAAATCATGTAATTGCGAGAAAATTTCGAAGCTTTATATATACATATAATATACATATAATATAAATATAATATACATATAATATACATATAATATACACTTTATTATATATATATAATATACACTGTTAGGTTCATTTTCAACTGCTACACTGAAAACAGATGAATATGAATAGTTCACACTTTTATAGCAAATTCAAAAAGAGAAGATGAACAGAATAGAAATTAATTTCTTTGAAAATTGGAAGAATCAACAAATCGAGAAAATAACTGAATCGCGGAGAAAAGGAAATTTATTACATTTACTTTTATTTTAAAACATCGCACTTTTTTCAAGTTTTTAAGTAATTATTTTTATTAGTTGCTATAACATATAACGCAATAATGTAATCTATTGTTTTCTTTAAATTCACAAGTATGATATGACTATAGTAGAAAATTATTCAGCATAAAAATATAAATATTTTATTAAAATATTTTATATTCGATATGTACATATCATTCGCATAAAATATTTGAATCAAAATAAGTAATTTGAATTGCTATTCTTCTATTTTTTTTCAGCATTATTCTTTTGCATTCTTTCTTGAATTTGATATTGATATTTTTATAATAATATAAGTTGTTTGATAATTATAATAATATAAGATAACTTGATATTCCTATATTTCTACAGGAACCAACCATTATTTTAAAATCATAATTTTAGATATATTAGCTAAGTTTTTTTAACATAGGATTAATTAATATTTTTTGTTCATTTACAATGGAAAACCATTGATTTAGAATATTCTCAAAATCAATATCATCCTTGACAATTATGTTTCTACCATATTTCATTATTTATTTTTCTCTTATTTTATAGTTTAGTTTGTATATCATATTTATATTTTGTATAATAAAAAAATATAATATAATACATATATTCTTATTCTGATAGATATACAAAATCTTACTGATAGATATAATAGATAGATATATGTATAGCGAGTAAGTAATATATATATATATATATATATATATATATAATTTTATTTATAATATTTAATTTATAAATTTTTCAAATTGTAAAATTTCAATATAATTTCAAGATCTATCATTATTTAAAAAAATTATCATATCGTACAAAATAAAAGACTATTCTATATAAACTATCGTCATTGGTTGAAAATAATTAGAAGAATGAAATTTATTATTGTATAGTTATGAATAAGAAAAAAATTTAACATAATGCATGTTGGCTAACGCCATGCATAATTTGAAAAATAAGTTATACAATTTTGATTCGTAATAAACATTTGTCTCCCGATTCGAAATAAAGAATTTACTATATTCATTTCTTTTTTTGAAATTTTTTTGAAGTCTGCGAAGTAAGTAAAAACAAATAAGAGATAAAAATAAGAGAAACTATAAATTTTTACATTTGTTTTAGTAATAGAATGAATATGTTATTCTATTCTTTTCCGAAGAATAACATTGTTCGGCTTATAACTTAATAATTTATCTAATATTTCGAATCTTTCATTCCATTTGAGAACAAAATCAAATTAAATATTATATCTGATAGAGCAACTAGTCGGCTTCGAGCAAGTTGCTTATTTCAGAATAAAATTGTACATATCACTATATACAATTATTCTCATTATTTCAAAATAAAATTTATATTTTTTCAAATCTTAAGAAAAATTATTATGATTTAATAATATTATGATTAATATTATATTATTTAATATTATATTATGATAAGTTTTTAAGAAGTAATTCTATAATTCGAAAATATAAAGCAATAAAATTATCTCTATAAAAAAATGATCATTAGAATAAAATATTATATAATATAATGATTATAATATGTAATTAGAATATCTTATAAACTGCTAAAAAATTTTCATTTTTATTATAATTTCTATATTTATTTTGAGATTTTCTTATTCTGATTGATACGAAAATATTAGTATTAATATATATCTAACCGAAATATAATGGAAATTAAATTTCTATATTATTAACTTTTTGCTTAGGATTTTAAAATAACAATTTTTTTTTGTTTATTCAGTTTCTGGTACATTGATGACAAATATATTAAATATAATTGAAATAGAGAAAGAAAATAATTTATTTGATGATTTTATGATGATTTTATGATTATCTTATTTTATACTACACTGTTATCTTATGCAAATTTTGGCAATATTTATCATTTGCATTATCATTTGACTTACTGCATGAATCGAAAAAAAAAATATCATATAAAAGTTTGTCAGCTGATTTGTGATATCAATGATCTTCAATTTTTTCTTATGGATTTTGAATAAGAAAAACAATGTAATGCAATGATTTACTTATGATTTTCTTTTCTTTATATTATTGAATTACGTATGATTCGTCATAACTTGTATATTACAGTATATATATATAATATTTTTTTGTAATAAATTGCTTCAAAATTATTTTTTTCTATTCGATATAATAAAATTTTATTCAAAATTGCTTTTTCATAGGAATGTAATTAATTCCTAATTATTCATAATTAATTAATATAATATAATAATTAATATAATATTTATATATATATAATAATTAATATAATATAATATTTTATTTTTTTATATTTATATAATAATTGCAATTTATGTCTTGTATCTTTTCATTATGCAATTAGAATAGAAATATAAAGATATATAGAATTATAGATGAATAAATTATATATTTTTTTTTTCATATAATTTTCATATAAAGAATTTAAAAACTAAAACAACATAATATGAAATTAAATATTTTAATAATTAATTAAGTAGAATTATGTATAACTCATGTGTTTGAAATAAAATAGGATCCTATATTACAATCTTTTTAATATAATTATCTTTGCTTTAAATTATTTGTCGTGCATATATATAATTTCACTATTTTCTCGCATGTCTTCTTTATGTAACAATCAGAGATTTTCGATAAAATATTTGATAAAATATTCTTTTTTGCATTTTTCTTAAATTTTTTTTGCCAATATTATTTTCTATTCAATATGCTTACAATTTTCGAATCTGTTTCTGAATCATTGCTCTTCGTTTTTTTATTTTGTAATTTTGTATCTTTTTTGTATATATATATATATATATCATTATTTTTTGTATTTTTTATTTTATATATTATATATTAATGCAATAAATATTAATATAATATTAATATAAAATAAAAATTCTACAAAATAAAAATATAAATGAATATAATAAAGTTAAAAAGGCTAATAAATAATAATATTAATTATTATTTTATACTTAAATGAAGTTGAATTATACTTAAATGAAATAAATAAAAAATAACTCTTTTTTTTTCCACTTAGGAATTTTTGTTTTTTATAAAACAGCTATTAAATTTCTATTATCAAATTTTTAAACTCACTTGTTGCAGCAATTTTTGACTAACTATTTTTGACAACTAAATTCAAAATTTCATCCATTTCATTCAAAAAAATTTATTTTTTGCTTTATATTTTTTTCTTTTTTTTTTTTATGAAGAGGATTATATAAATATTGAGCTTTCAGAATGTGTAAATAGTTTGAAATTACAGAATTTGCTTTCAATTATATAAAATATTCTATCTTAAATTTATGCAATATGATAATTTTCCTATTTGATAAATATATTAATATAAAATAGATGAATTTTTTCTTCAACTAATTTTTTATATTTTTTAGGAATTTTTATTATATTAAAAATAATGTAGGAAATATTTTTAATTTTCTTCTTTTTTCTAAATCATTTTTACGATATATAATAAAAAGATCTTTACTCTTTTAAATACTCATTATATAATAATTGTATAAAAATAAAGAGAAAAATGCATAAAAAAAATTTTTATTAATTTTTTTTAATTATTTTATTAATTTTATTAATTTTTATTAATTAATTTTTATGAATCACTTGATTGAAATAAGGAAATATAATATACTTACAATTTTTTCCACAATTATTATAAAATTATTGAAATATACATATTATAATACATATGTAATAATATATACATATTATAATTAAATTATTATTATGTATGTACAATATTAAATACAATAATTAAAAATAGAAAAAGAAATCTTAATCTATAATATTCACATTTTCTCTCATTGTAAGAGTTGATTGTAAGAGTTTGCTTTAATTAAGAAATTAAAACAGAATCGAAACAATGAAACTAATATTTATTAGAATTAGTATTATATATATAATAAAAGATAAAGTTTTGTCAACTGAAAATTTTAATCCTTTCAAGTCATAGTCTTTTCATTGTCGGTTTAAATAATATTTATTTAACTATATATTATTATCATATGAATATTGGCATTATATTTTTTTTGTCTATTTGTTAAAATTCGTATTATCATTCGTATTATCGGATTTAAAATTTGTATGCACCTGAGATATAACTCAATCGCTACAATGCTCGCTTTTGGTTCAAAAGCCTTCTGCAAAAGCAAGTCATGAGCTAACAATTTTATATGACATATCCAAGCATATCACATTTTTTATTCTTAACCAAATTTAAATTTGATATAGTTTACACAAATATAGCCAAAATTTTAATATTGGTATCTAATTATGTCGAATAATATCTTTATAGAAATGCAGGTTGAATCCAATTTATATTTTATTTTCCAAAGAATGAAGATATGTTATATATGTACCAAATATTTTAATTTTAAGTTTGCGAAATATTCTTATTTCTATTTTGATAACCCTGCAGAAGTTTTTGATTATTTCTAAAATTAAATCAATTTATTCTTGTTTACAAAATTTTAACGAATTTTTATTCATTGCATCGCTAATATTTTATGCAAGTCCATTTTGAATCCATTTCAGATTTTTTGTTAAATACAAGAAAAACTACACACAAGATAAATCGTCGAATTTATACTTAATTCTTTCTATTTGTTGTATATATATGTTTCGATAAAAAGACCATATTATAGCATAGTATTCAAATGTGTCTCCTAGGGACTGCAGTCATTGTTTGATTGGTTTGGTTGATTGGTTTAACGCATTCACGGTATCTGAGATCTAGTATACTTATGTAAGCGTGTGATCATGTTTCGCAGGCATAGGATTACCTTAACCGATCGAATCGCGAGGATGATAAAAAATCGCTAATTCCAAATCACAACGCGCGACGAGAAAACCACTTTCCAATCGAAAATTGATCGGATTGGATGCACCGATCGCGAACGGCGAATCCAACCACTTTTTTTTTTTTAATTGTAAGAGAAAAATCCTTATAGAACACCCTAACTCCACTTGAGAGGGGAAGGGCAGAGCAAAGAAGCCAGCATAGTGCCAAATTCTTATCAGCTAAAATCCCCACGATGGCCTTCTCTGACGCCTCAGAAACTCTTATTGAACATTTCCGGTGCTCTTAGCGCATTGTTTTATTAAGCACTTTATAAGCACTTCTCAAGGGATGGCTTCAGAATAATGTTTTTAACGACATCGAAGCTACATTTCGTCGGATTGCATTTTATACTCATTCGTGCCGATGGTGATCCGCGGTCTCCGCTAACAAAAAATCTTAAATTGTGGAGTTTTGATCATGAAATTTTTAGCGAAGGTCATCTTTACGAGCCGGTCTAATATCTGATTCCGGTTCGCGTATTCGGGAACCCGACAATACATGGCCCGGATCGTTTATACCGTGACTCTCCGGTTCTAGGCAATCAGGACAAGAGAGGGCCATCAGAAGGCTTTTGTTCGCCGCGAAGCGGAATGATGGATCTCACTTCTGTTTTTCCACTTTCTTCCACGTAATTGTGTCGCAAAAGAAGACACTGTGCACCAATTATCTCTCCCCATTAGCATGGACGAAACGATGACTGACGAAGAGAGATCCGTTTTTATGTGCCCGATCAGGGCATAACGATCTGTGAACATTTCACACTTGGCCAAAGTGTGCTACATCGTGTCCCGGAGAACAGAATGATTGCACTTCTCTGTCATCTCTCTTCTGATACGACATAAGAGGCGAAGCAATCGATTAGTACCTGTGTCATTCGAAAGGTGAATTTGTCATAGCCGCAATCGAACCATTCATTCAGGGCTGACAAGACCGTCTTGACAGCGCACTGAGAGAAGCATTTGCTAAACTCATCTTCCCATTTCATTCTCGCGACATGTCAGGCTTAGCGTTTTCGATCATTTTTGTTGGCGAGTCGCTGTTGCTCTGGCGGAGATTATATATCTTGGCGTAATTTTACACCAAGAGATGAAAGAACACATCGTCACCGCGTAGGAGACCCCCTTATAATTCTGATGGCAATTCTGGCATTGAACTTGCCGCAATTTGTCGACTCGGCAGTTCGCCACCAAATCAATTGCCTACACGGGAACATCGTATAAGATGCTCTACACGACTTCTACATAGAAGTGGCCAATATTCTTCTCGTCTCCTTATTCAAGATTTTTTGCTGATAAGCGGCAGAGAATATCCTCTTAATGTCCTCTATAGCAAGGATCCCAGCGATTTCTGCGGGACACCGCAACTCGTCCGTCCAAAGAGCGCACCCGGATACTTTATATCTCAGAAATAATCTCCTAAGATCCAGTCTAAGTAAGAGAACACATGGTGATACACCAAAGTCCCCCTAGCTGCTCAGAATAGGAAGTTGAAGGCATTGACTATGTCTAGAGACACAACCAACGTGACTCCACTCTGAGAAATAGCAAATCCGAAAGAGCCTAGACGCATCAAATGTCGTCAACCATAGATCAGCCCTTTTTGAAGTCGAACTGATAATCTGCCAAATCCGGCTTTTTTCAAGAAACAGATAGGCCGATATGCGGATAGTTCATCTGCGACTTTTTCATCTTTAGAGTAAGACTATCGACACTATATCCGAGTTATGCGTAGAACAGAATCTTATCCTCGGTTCGAGGACCTGTAGAACCAGCCTCTAAACTCGGCCAGGAAGGCTGTCGGGGCTGCAAGGCGTTTCACACTGATTATCTCCTCCTCCGTGATCCACATGATAGTAGATCAAGTGACTGGATCTGCATTGTTGTTCTTCATCTCCTTCTAGTCTGAGAAGAGAATTGAGACTATCTCGAGATAGGGATCGAGGGACTCCGTGATCAAGAGCGCTCATGGCCTTAGCTTGTCCATGATCAGCCTTGTACGATCATCTCCACAGATCCAAATCGAGAAGGAGATTCTCTCAGCCTAAGTTTTGGCCCTTTTGGTAGAATTTTTGAGGATTACCATTTTCGCACAGTAATTTCTATGCAACTCATCGATTCTTGCCTGGTTGGAGATTCTTTTTTTTCGGGCTCTTGTGTATCGGTGTCGGATAATTTTGCCCAACCAATATTGGGCCCGTTTTTGACCTGAACATGGCAATGTCACAAGGCATAATCATGGTACCATAAAGCTATTTGGCCTCGCCCTGCGTATCTCCGACCATATCTTTCCCTGTATCCAGCCAGGACATGATGAGGATATCTTTATCAATATCTAATCTTATCTAGAGGATTCATTCTCATTCATTATATGATGAAGCGATATAAATCTGTAACTCAATAATTTTCTTTTTCTTGTTCTTCTTATTAGAGGATCTCAATTATTTTCTTCCATTATTTTAAAATATTTTGAAATAGTGTTTTTTATTTTTTTTTTTTGCAATTTATGTATTGCATAAGACGATATTATTTTTCTTTTATAGGATATAAAAGAAAATATATGAAGAAATATATATGTATATATATATTTCTTGTATATATTGTATTTCTTGTATATATATTTCTATAATATATGATGAAAATATATGAAGAAATATATGAGTATCATTATCGATCGCTAGAAGTATTTAAACTGTCTGAATCTGAATTTTATTTATTGTCTTCTTCTTATGTTTTTAAAAAAATTTTGGAAATATTTACATCATAGAATATTTCAAGAAATATCTCTTAATAAATAATAATAAAATAATAATAATTAATAAAACTTAAATTTATTCTCCTCTCTTTTATTATCCTCTCTTTTCTTTCTCTATTTTAATTCTATTAATTCATTTATTACTTATAATTTAAATCTTTTGATGAGGAATTGTTTTTTTTTTTTACTCATTAGTTTAATTAAAAGCTTTACTGTTCTTTCCAAGAAAATCTACATACTTTTAATTTCTTTAAATTCAAAAGAATTTACAATTAATTATATAGCATGATATATCCTATGTCAAGGCAATATATTCTTTGTACGTGATTTACGTTCTAAATTACGAAGTTGATTTTCCCCTATATCATACAAATCATTTAGTCCATGGAAAATATCGGAAACTGCCAATATAATATGAATTGAAGCGTGAAATAGCGATGATATCCTAAAGTCAAGAATGATCTTAATCATTAATAGATGTTAAAAAAATGATATAAAAACCGATGTATTAAGAAATCATCAATACAGATTTTATTTTTTATACTACTTATACTATATCAGCGGTTTTGATACTTGAGAAAAAAAGAGATTTTTAGATTTTTAGATCTTTTTCTCGTAAACTTTCAATCGACACGGTAAACTAGAAAAATTTTATTGTTTTGCAAAAAAAATTTTTATAATATTTATTTTATAATATTTATTTTTTTTGCTACAATAATATCTTTCATTCATGTCTCCTTTCCATGTCAACGATAATATACAGCCATTGAAAGCATGATGCGCTCTAGTTCATCCTTACAATATGTGAGGATTATTAGAATATTATCTGAAGACTGCAGTGCAGACAGTCGGCCCTTATGATATCGAGTTCCTGAGTATGTGAGCCCGAATCAGATATCGCGCCAGTCCGTGAAGGCAGCCTCCATTGGGAATTTTGTGATATTTTATGGTCATATTAAGAGCCGCGCAACCATCGTCGGCGCGACTGGGGATCCGTATTGACCAAATGGCGATCCAAAAAGATGATGAGGTCTCGGCATCACCAAAAAACATAATAATTCGGGGGGCAACGCCATTTATCTTCCAAAGACATGCTTAGTTAAAAACAACGCGGACCATCGAAAATATTTGCTAAGAATTTTACGCGCCAGAGAAGGCCACCATTTTAGCTGATAAAAGTCCGGAACTATCCCGACTTCTCCTCGGGATGTCTTATAAGGATTTCTTCTACATAAAAAAAAAAAGGAATCGATTGGAAATGCATTTCTCACCAATAAATTCTGATGCTCAAATGTTTATGCGTGCTAAAAAAAATACTTCATCGATTTTCAAATTTTTTTCATCAATGATGCTTCCTATATTTATACAAGTCTTGAATCATCTCAAATTTGTCAATCAATTTAGCAATCGCAAGTCATATTCGTTTGAATTCACATATATTCTGTCTGTTTCTATCCGTTTTCATTAATTTTGAATCAAATATTTCAAACTTTTTTTTAAATTTGTAATATACATTTCAATTGTCGCTTAATCTCGCATAACATCTTAGATATTACAATTTCTTTGATTAACTAATAGCAAACAAATATCATAGGCACATATCCATTCGTACATTTTAATAGATCAAAAACTATAAAATCTAATGTATTTGGAAAATTTTCTAATTGTTACCCATTTTCTTCATTCACATTTCGATTCAATTGCTTTTTAAAATGTTAGCTTCTGTAAAAACTCGTACTATATAAAAATTTGCAATACACGAGACTTGAATCTCTTACAATACTAATTAATCGCGTTCGGCGATCATATCAAGATCTTTTCTATATTATTTGTGTTGTAATTTATATTTTTTTAAATTATTGTTTCTGATTATTCGAATATAATGATTCCTTTAAAGTGTTAATTTCTCCTAATCTTTCCCTGCTTTAAATAAAGACTCATATCTTCGGAAATCTCTAATAATCCATCGAGAGGATCGCAGTTTTTTGATGAAAAAAAACATGAGAATAATTTACGAATGAGATCTTTGATTGATATTTCCACGTTTAAGGAAAATTCCTTGAATTAGGGAATCACAAACACAATATAACATAAAGTGTTATATGTTTAGGAATTGATTCGTATGTGTTTTCTAATTTTTCGAATAAAGAATAAAATTGCTGTGATTATTTTTGTACTTAAGATCACGTTGTATTTTAATAAGATAAAATATCCTAAGAACTATACAATTTAAATCTCAAAAGATTTTATCTTCTAATAACATCATTTTAGATGCTTTATTTTAGATTTAGAAGTTAACATCCAAAAATAATGGAGAAATATTCACTGCATAATATATCAAATCATGTGCTAATCACACATATTTTATTTAATTACATTTAAATTATTTGTTATATTTAATCTATTTATTTCTTTTGAGAATTATTATTTTAATTATATTACAATTTAATTAATTATATTACAATTTATTTTATTTATATTTAGTAAATACGAAAAATATTTTTAAAAATTGTTGTATAATTAATTTTTGACATACAAAGTTTTTTTTGTATTCAAATATGGCTTATTTGGAAATAATGAAGGCTTGATGAAACTTAAGAATCAATTTTTTTTTTAAGAAATATCTTAAAATGGATATAGCTATATCTTTATAAATATATATATAACAAATATAATATATAAAAATATATAATATATAAATATATATATAACAAATATAAATAAATTTTCTTCACACAATTTTAAATATATAAATATATAAATATTTCGAGATTCGAAATCATATCAATAATGCTTATAAGAAAAGAGATTATTCAAAAAAATTTTAAAACTTTAAAGAATATATAGCTATAAAGCAATTTTTTTTTTTTTTTTTTTTTTACTATTCAAAGTCACTTTGAGGGAATAAAATCAATCTTTGAAAATTCAGTTATTTTTTAATTTTATTTGTTAATTATATAGAAAAAATAGAAAAAGTTGGTTTTATGCAAAAGTTTTTTTATATGAATAATATAATTTATATAATTAAATAAAAAAGTTATCTTAACAAATCATAATCACATAACAATTCAATTATTAGACAATCTAACAGATTAAATGGCATTAGATCTCGATTTTATGATGATTGGAAAGTGACAATGAAATTTACAAAATATTATTGTTGTTGTTATTACTAAATTCGTAACTGTCATACTCAATTCTTTGGCAATTCTCAATTTTTATTCTCAAATCGAAACAATTTGATCGCATTAATATTTATATTTTTGGTGAATTCCTAACAAACATATTGTCATAATCTTATACATAAGCAACTTTCGTCTTAGTAATACAAAAATAAAAATTACATTTTTTGAAAATATTAATATAAAGAATATATTTAGGAATTAATATCAGTTGCAAGAAATGACATTCCGGAATAATATAATCTATCTTCCATTAGAACCGTAGTTGAAATTTAGGATAACATACCATGAATGTTGCAACAGTCTATGGAATATCTCTAGATGACATTATTTGCATAGTGACAGAAAAAATAGCATTGGAGAATGCAAATATCAGCGAAATTTACTGCATTATCGATAAAACAATCAGACATTCTTACCAGCATATAGCATAATATTATATAAATACTCATTAGCAGATAAGCCAACATTATCATTATATGTAAAAACTAATTCTGATTATTTTTTTACAATCTATGTTTAAGATGATTGTGAACGAATATATATTATTATTGTTGTTTTTATCATTGTATCTAAAAATTATTCAATTTTTTTAATAGAACTTATGAAATTTATAATACAATAAGACTATTTTTTATTTAAAAATTTTTTAAAAATTTAATAATAATAAATATTTATGATTTAAAATTTATTTTTTTCTTCTTTCAATAATCGAAAACATTTTAAATTAGATTTTTTCTAAGAATAATTAGTTTTTTCTCAACCGAACTTTTTTTTTTTAACCGAGTTTTTCTTTAATTAAAGTTTTTACTCGACCTTGAGACTATATGGAATATATGACTGTCAATATGTTCATTAATTGATTATTTCAAAAAATATTAATTCACTAATCAAAAATATTTTGTGATGCGATGTAAAAGCAAATATATTCGAAGAATCAAAATCAAAATGATTAGATAAAAGTAATATTCATTTTCAATAAATTTCAATAAATAGCAACAAAATTATTCTTTATATTAGCAAGTTACAAATATTTCAATAAAACTCTGCATTATGAATTTGAAACAGAATTAGACCGTTATCAATAAGGTAATCGATGCGCTCCTTAATAACATTTTTAATAAAAATTAATAAAATTCGATAAAATCATATCATATTATTCAAAAATATTCAAATATAGTATAAAATTATATTATTTTAAACTATATGCTTCGTATTGCTGACTCAAATTCAGTGACAAAGGGATATTTTTTAATTTCTCTGTTTGCTTTAATACAATATGGAACTTTTAAACAAAATTTTTTAGAAAGAATATTAATGATTTACTATAATAATGTATATTTTTATAAAATGAATTACAAATTAAATGAATTTTTTTATATAAAAATTAAATTATATATATATTAAATAATATATATATATTATATATATATTAAATTATATTTTCTATATAATAATATAATTTTTCTTGCTTTAATTATATATAAAGAGGCATGTATTATCAATAAAAGTATTTTTTTTTTTTTTACTAATATGTAATAAAATATGGAAGAATTAATCAAATAATTTCTTAGAACAAAGTAAATGCGATGTTGTAATATCACTGTTATATATATTTCTTATTACTAAATTTGCAGAATATCTCATTTAATCTTGATTTTAATATTATTATTAGCAAATATTTTAGACAAAAATTAAATAATGTTAACAAGAACATATTATTAATTTTTTCGTGAATAAATACATAAAGATCAATTTTATTTTTTTAAATAGAATTATATATTTTTTAATACATACAATTAATGCAGTTCAATGCAATTAATGCAAACGAATACTTATTTCGTTAATAGTTTCGTTTACTGATATCCATAAATAAATAGTTTATTATTTTGATATCTTATAAATTTAAATTATAGCATTCTTCTAGGTAATTTTTTCAGAATATTAATTTATTCGCATATTGATTTATTAATAATATCTCGGAATTGGCCAAAATATCGGCCTCGCGTTTTCCCATCCAGAAATCTCAAGAATAATGCTCTCATTTAATACCTATAAAAAATAGCCTAATACCAAAAAATATAAAAGAAAAAATAATTATGCTGATATTACACTTGAAGTTGAAAGAATTATACAATTTATTATTTTTTTTGTTTTAGAAAATTTATTGCAGAGAAAAGGATATTATATTGAACATTGAAATAATAAATGTATTTATTAAGAAATAGATTGTAATATGATTTAATTAAAATAAAGAATATACTGTAGAAAAGAATATATTTAATAAAGGAAATAGGAATAAACTATATTATATGTATAAATTATATTATATTTATTATCATTGTATTTTACAATGATAATAACTTAATATATAGTATTACAGACATTAAAAAATTACAGAATACATAAAATTTTTTTGATTATTCAATAATAGTAACAATCCGAACCAATCAATTAAATAAAAACCCAACTTATTACAATTACAAGATTTTTCATATCAATTTAGATAGTATATCAATATAATGTATTATTAGTAATCATGTAATAGATATAATATGATAAATATAATATAATGTAGTAGATTATTATAAGTAATATTCTTTCAAAAATAAATATATTTATAATATAATTTATTTTAAAATCTAATTAAATGCTATTAATTAAAATTAGAAAAAATTTAAGTCATTAAAATTTCGTAGCAATTTTTGATTAATGAATTAAATATTATTAAAAACGTAGAAACTTTTCTTTTAAAACGGTTATCCAAATATGATTTATTATTTTAATATCTTATAAATTGAAATATGATTTATTATTATTTTAATCCCTGAAATATCATCGTATAAAGAAAAAGATAATATTTTAATCATTTATTGTTTTTATTTTTTTTATTTTTCGGACTTTTATTCGTTTCATTAAAATAAATTCTATGAAACTCTAGAAAACGCGATTCTTGAAAGATATACATTTACATATGCATATGCATTTATAAAAAAAACTAAGAAAAAATTTATATAAGAAAAGAAAAAATATATGACATTGAATGCCAGTTTATTATAATTTCTGCATATATATATAAAAATTATGGATATTTTAAATTCTTAAATTTTAGTAATCAATTGAAATATATATAAATTATATATTTTTTGTATATTAATTGAATATTTGAATACATTGCATAAAAACTTATAGACTATGCTTTAAATCTTTCATGATGATCGGTGAAGAAATTTTTTATTTTGTATAAATTAAAACAAAATTTATGAATTATTTCTTATATATATTTTTTTTTCCAGAAAAAAATATTAACTTCTTTCATCGTGTTAAAAATAAAAGTAGTAACAGTAATTTTTGTGGTTCATTGAATCATTGACTTTCATTGATTTTTTCCATATGTTAAGAAATTTTTATTATTAAAATAATATTTATTTATCAAGAAAAATATTTAATATTTATACAGATGAAATCATTTGATGCATTCCAAATATTACTTTCATTCTTTCCATCAAGAAAAGTTTGGCAACGAGGAAGGGATGGACATGATCATCAATGTATCTTTTGATTGATTTTCCAAAAAAATAAAAGTCAAAGATGTTGTAATGAGAAACGAATTGAACGAGCAACGAAATGAAAGAACAAATCCCATTATTACGAGAACAAAATCGACCAACAATATCATCCTCAAAAAAACTCACTTATCAACAGCACTTGCTTCGCATCAACAGGCCGTCATCATTTCAACAAGATTTAGCATCATTAAATTGAAACTAAATCATTGCAAGTGCAACAATGTATAATCGGAACACTCTTAACAAATATAATTGCAAAAATATTTTAATAAAATTGAAACTTGGTAAAGCTTATAAAGAAATGGAAATTTAAAATCAATATTGCAAAAAATCTATGAATATAATATTCACAATGAGAAAAGATGTATGCTTTCTTATAGATATATAAAATAAAAGATTATTATTGCAAGAAATAGAAAAATATTTTGTGCAAGATTTTGTACCAAGATAAATTATTATGGAAAATATTCACAGAATATACATATTCATATATAAAAAAAAAAAAGATAATTAAAAGCAAAATACAGGGATTTATGCTGATTAACAAGAAATTCCAATTATCAATAAATTATTAATTATTGATATTGTTTAAACTCTGAACATAGTGTTCAAATATTGAAAAGATGGATGATAAGATAATGCCGTTTTGAGAGAAGAATTTGAATAACTCTTCATTTTGTATATTTAGAAACAATTCGGCGTGACTGGAGTGTCAATGTGATCCTGGAGCTTGAGACGACACTTCCAGCTATGCCAGTCTCAATGTATTATCCTATCTGAGAAGAATTATTGCAAACATGTGCAAAACAATTTCGTAGAAAAACAACGGATTTTATGAGTTGCGTAGCTTTTCAGACTCATTCTAGGAATTTTTCTCAGTTTGAGAATATTTAAACAAGAGATTGGTCCATAGTGTTATTGGACGCTTGTATATTTTATTGAAGACCCGCAAGCTCGCGAAATGAGCATGGAGGAAGCTTTAGAAGGTACCACCATTTTGGAGAAAGAACTTTTAGAACGCTTAGAACTTTTAGAATTACCAGAATTTCCAGAATACTAGAACTGAGCTTTCAAAATTTTCGGAATTTTTAGAACTTAGAATCATTCGAACTCTCAGAATTTCTAGAACTACCAAAACCTTCAGAACACTAAAACCGTCTGAATCTTCAAGAACTTTTTGAACTTAGAACTCTACCGAAGTTATAACTTCGAATTTTAGTGATAACGTAAACCTTCATCAGCATGTAGACTTTGTTTTTGATCATTTTATAATCGAAATTGTTAACAGCGATCTTTGTAATAAATCACTTTTATTATTATATAGCATAGTTCTAGGAACGAATTGGAATTAACAGATATACAAAACAATTATATATTAATTAATTAATTAATATAAAAGCCAATTTAAACATACATCTCCTAATTTTGGAAAATATCTTTCCATTTCAACATTAAAATAATAGAAAGATGATAAAATAGAAAATGATAAAAGTTATATGAATGATAAAAGAAGTATTGCGAAGATAATTAATATATTCTAAATTGTCAAATCAAAGAAACCAACATTCCTATAAGAGAATAAATTTTTTAACACTATACAACTTTGAAATTTTCAGATAAATATGTCCAATTAATTATCATAAAATTTTACTTGATTTTAAAATTCGGCATATTTATGATGAAATAAATATTAAATAATCTATATATTTTCAGACTGAATTGTATGATGATTCATATTGACAAATCTCTTTTATTTTTTGTTTTTATAGTTAGTTTTAAGTAGTTTAATTAATATATGTTTATATTTGAGTCATTAATCGAAAAATATTGAAAAAAATAAAACAAAATGATTAAAAAAAAGATATATATATATATAAATAGTTAATTAATATTTAAGATTTTTAATTTTATAATTTTTATTAGCACTAGTGATTTTTAAATTTATTTAACTCTTTAACACTTAGATTTTTTAAAATTTAGTAATCCAAAAATATATAATTTTTGTTTTTTGTATAATTTCATATTTTATAGATATTATAATATCATTTTTACGTTTTTAACATAATATAAAATATAATGATATATAAAATATTTTTGATGAAAAACAAAAAAATTATATCGAAATTTGAATTTTAAAATAAATTTGAAAATTTTAAATTCGAAAATTAAAATAAATTTAAAAATGAATTTGAAAGTGAATATTGAATATATATATAATAAATTATATCATTGTATTAATAAACATATTTTATTATATTTTTCAATAACTTAATAATAATAGTAAATAGTATATAAAATTATTAAATCCGATAATCTTGTCTCAGCCACCAAAAACTTATCAAAAATGCAATAGATCTACAGAATCAAACAACAAATCTAAACTTGATGAATTACACATTTGATAAACGAATCATAATTTCTGATTGAAAAATTTAATTTACATGAAATATTTCGGAAATACAATCAAGTCAAGTCAAATCTTTTGGCATACATATCTACTTGATAGGGCCTAATATAAATAAGAATCGCAAAATAATTTTAACTTATTGCCAAAATATTCGATCCATTAGGTTTGTTTCCAATTACTTATACAACTGCTAATCTATGATAAATTCTTATTTGCAATTGCTAAATCATTTGCTAATATATAGTTCATGAATTCTGTAATGCAAGCAGATAAGTTTAAACAGTGTATAGCCGAATAACAAACGATTGAAAGATGATTTCTTATGAGAAAATAAAAACAAAAATATTGATAGAATTATTGGTAAAATTTTATCAATAGTTATATTATCATTAATTATATTTTTATTGCAATAAACATTACAGCAAAGATAATCAAAATAAAGTAAACAAATGACTGATTATATTTTGATATGCCACGAAACGTTACTAAGCAATAATAATAGGAGCAATAATAATTTAGAAAATCTATAGTAGTTTGTAATAAGCTCTTAATAAAAAATATCGAAATGAAGACTTTTTCTTGACTTTTTCAATAATAGTTTAAATTCTTCTCTAATATGATAAAATTAACAATTAATTGTTTATTTTAATTATTTAATTATTTCTAATAATTTCATTGTAATTTTTATATGCATAAATTATATAAATAAGAAGACAAAGATATATAATTTTAACATTGAGTGAAAAGAAGAATTTGATTATATTTATTTTAAGAGAAAATATGTATTTGTGTAAAAAATTGCAGTTTTTACAAAATCTAATGTAGATAGACTTCAATATTATTCATAAAAATTTTAATACAAATTTTTGAATAAATTCTATAATTAGAAAGAAGAAGATTTGTAAACTCAAAATAAATTTAATTGAACAATAAAATTTAATTAACTTCATAACCAAAAAAATTTTTTATCATTTTAAATTTAAAATTTTTCATTTATTAGCAAAGAAAAAAAAATCGTTTTCGAATAAAATAATTTAGTAAAAGAAACTACATTAATAATTTCTGAACCATTTTTAATAAATATAAAAATAAAAATAAATAATAAATAATAATAAATAGAATTCAATAGTAAAGACAATAACAGAGAACAATTGAAATTATTATAATTGATACATAGTTGATATAAAAAAATTTAAACGTAATATTTATTTTTCTTTGCAAATAGTCTACTGATATCAATTGATATCTGAAATTACAAACTAGAAATCATCATATGATAACATTTTTCAAATAATAAGTATTATAAATTATTTATTTACTTTTTATTAAATTTTATTTAAAAAAAAATTGATACATTAGAAATCCTATTTTCTAAAAAATAATGTAGACAATTTTCAAATTTCAAAACATTATTTTTATTAATTTTTTATTAATTTTATTAATGATAATGTTTTTATTGCTTAAAAAAATTTTGCGTCAAATTTTAAGAGTTTTTCAACTTCAAATTGAATGAATTTCAAATCATTGAAGATAAATAAATTTCTCATAACAATCCAAATATCTTAAATCATAAGCTAACTATTCGAAATAATGGTAAAGCAAATATAAATAATGGAAAGCGATGGAGCAAAATTTTTGATGACAGAATATTAGAATATGACTATATAAAAAGATAAAAGAAATATTTTTCTTATTTGTTATTATTTAAAAAAATGACAACAAAAAAATTTACTATATTATTTGCATACATATAAAAAACAATTTAATTTTATTTTAAATTTGATTTAATATGTTAATAACTACACTTCGACATTTAATAATAGGACAAAGTTATAAAGATTCGAAATTTTCATATATTATTTCATTACAGTTATTATATAAAATAATTTCAAAAACATGCAGAGCTATATAGATATATAACAAATAATAAATAGCTTTAACTAATTTATTTATTCTTATTGTAGTTTCATAATCTATTTTCATAATCTATTATATTATTATTATTCATTTGTTAATTTATATAACAGAAATCATCTCCTTTCATGATTCCAAGATTTTTTATATTAAAAATTTAATAAAAAACCTTGTATGTATATATAAATGTATATTATGTATATATAAGTGATTTATTAAGATGATTTTCAAGAATCTTAATTTTTAATAAAAATAAAAATATTAATAAAAAAGTAATACTAATAAAGTAATATTAATAAAAAAGTAATACTTACGTTTGATATATTTAAATATTATACACAAACAAAGTTATGAGAATTATTAATTAGATAAATTAAATTAATTATTCTTTATGATGAAAACTCCATAATTCTAATTATTAAATGTAATTAGAGTTTTCTTTTAAAATTTATTTTTATTAAATTAAAAATTCTTAAACTAGATAATTCTAATAATTATCTATTATTATAGATTTTAATAATAGAATATAATTTAATAATTTAATAATAGAATATAATTTGTCAAGGAATTATCTATTTTTATCTAATAAACCTATTAATATTTTTTTATTTTTTATTTTATGTAAATAACATGAATAACATTGGATTGATGTTGTTTGTTGATAAATTGATTTTAATAAGAAATATAATATCTATTAAAGTTACTAAAAATATAAAAAAAAGATTTTTGATATGCACAATTAACATATTGGTATATTTAATTAAAAGTTTATTTTTATATTATTTTGAGATTAAAATTATTATAATAATATTAATGCTTAATAATTCAATTAATTTCTAATTAATTATATTTAATTTTTAACCATTTATTTAACTATATTTAATTTAACTAAATAAATTTCTAATTTATAGTTTACAATAGTTTTTGTTGTAACACTCATTATTGTAATTTCATTCAGATACATTACTTATAATAGTTAATCTAAAATATAATAAATAATATTGCAATTTATTAAATAATAATGATATTTTTTTTATCATTTAAAAGTATCTATTCTCTTTCCAATTTCTACTATTTTTATTAGCAGTTTGTGTAAAATTGTTGTTAACCAGTTTTGTTTTCAGTCTTTTTAAAAATAAATTCTAAAAATTTAATTAATTCAAACATATATACAAAAGTATTCATTTTATTTCTTTACTTGGTTTAAATATTTGATTTGTTTTAGTTTTAATTGTATCTGTTTTCAATCTTAATGGTATTTTCAGCTTTAATATTTTATACATATAATATTTTATATATATTTTTTTTAATATTTTATAATATATATTCTCAATATTATTTTTAAAACTAAATAATACAAATGTAAATTTTACTGAATAAAATATATTCATATTTATTAATTACTATTTTTCTTTTAGATAGAGTCAATCTATGTATAAGTATAAATTGTTTTTTTTTCAATAACATAGCTCAATGTTATTGAATAACTAATTATTATTTTTCAAAAAAATAATTTAAAAAGTTTAATATAAAATATACTAAATATTATAAATAGTATTTAATAAATTCAATATATTGTAACATTTTTTTGTTAAAACTTTTGTTTTTTTTTGCATTTAATTCTATTTTAGATAAATCTTTTGCAATTATAATCTTTTTTTTAATCATACTTCTTTTTCTTGTTATCTTATATACGTGTACTAATAATTGAAGTTTATATTAAGTTAATAATTAATTAATATCTTTCCAACATTATATATCATATATCATGTATCATATAAAATATCATATCACATAAAAAAACAAAATATATAAAAATATTTTTTTTATTAAAAATTTAATATATAAATATAATACAAAAATTTTCTACTAAAAAAAATTTTAATTTTTGATCATTCTTTAAATAATGGAAATACATTAATTAAAATGAAAAAAAATTATCATACGAATAGAAAAAAGAAATTAAAAAAATAATATATTCTTTTCACAAATTATTTAATGAAATAATTTTTGAAATAATATTTTTGAAAATTATTCATACTCAATTTTTTTAAAAGAAATATCTTTAATAAAATAATAAATTTATTTTATACAAAAAATCATATACAAATCTATATATTATAAGACATAAAAAATTCATAAAAGTTACAGAAAGTCAATTAGGTTAATTAATTAAGTTAATTAGGTTAAATCATATTTGAAAAAATAAAATATATATTTTTTTCTCCCATCAATTATTTCATTTTCTTAGATCATTTGTAAGGCAAAGATGTTAGACAAACAAGAAATATAAAAAACAAAGAAAAACAATAATACAAAAAAGAAAATACAACAAAGAAATACAAATCTGATTTATTTTTGATAAATTTTCAAGTAAAATATTAGAATATGAAAAAAATGTACGTGTTTTTCATTGTCTCTTCTGCTGATTATATTTTTATTATTTTTTATTTTTATATGACATTATATTATATGTTAAAATCATTCTTATATTTAATTTTTAAATATTTATATTTAAGAATTATTTACTTATTTTTTACTTATTCTTTCATATGCATATGTATATGTATAATGCATATGTATAAAAATTTACCTTGCTATTTATACATATTTCAAAATTAAAAAATTAAAAAAATAATTTAAAATTTGAATTCGAAAATATTAGTTCCTTCGAATTGAAGAACTATTAACAAATATTAAGTGACTATGAGTATTATAAAAATCGATTGAATTCAAAAAAGTCAGCATTAATAATTTATACAATGATTTATACAATATATCAAAAAATGCATTTTATTTTTTTATGACTGATAAAAACGATAACAATAGCATAATAAAACTTTCAACTTTCAGTTTAAAAGATATTGCAGCAGCTCCAAAATAGCGAAGAAAAGTAAGAGTTTATATAATTTCTATTTAATAATTTTAGATAATTAATAAATAATTTTAGATAATTTTTAATAGTTTAATTCGATTATTTGTTTAGAGTAATCATTTGTAAGGCATTCTATTCTAGATATTCAAGATATTCTAAAATATATTTCATTATTAAAATATTTTGTAACTTTAATATCAAATTAACATATTAATATTTTTTTTCATAAAATTATTTATATTTATTTATATAACTGTAAAATATTGAATAAGAAATTAACAAAACAAAATTTTTTCTTATTAAATATAAATTTTAAAGTAATACTAAAAAATGTATATTTAATTTAAAATTTTTATAATAATTTAATTTAATTATTGCCAAATTTTTTATAATCTTCTATATAGAAATTTTTAGAATATTTTATCACAAGAAAACAAAATTTATATTGTCAAAGCAAAAAATAACAAGATTAAAGCTCAAGAAACTAAAAAAATATAATAAACAAATATAAAAAATTAATAAAAATTATATAATATAAATTATAATATTATAATATTATAATATATAATTATAATATAATATTAATTTAATAAAATATAATATTATATAAATTATTATTATTAATATAAATTACTATATACTATAATATAAATTAATATAATTGAAAAAAATTTATCTGAAGTGGAATTAAGAGCAAAAAGAGAGCAAGAGTTCCAACAAAAAATTGAATACATAATACATAAACTTTGTCATATCTAAATTTCATTATATACATAATAATTATTACATAATAGTATATATTTCATATTAAATTTTTTTTAATTATTTGTTTGAATGATCTTGATTAATTTATTTAATAACATTATTATTTATTATAGATTTGTAAAAATTAAATATATATTTATATTAACAAATATGAATTTTCTGCATCAGAATTTGCAATTGCACAATTTCTTAAAAATGATATTAAGAATATTTATTGTGAAGTGCTGAAAATGAAAATGATTAGAATGAAAAAGAAATTAAAACTAATTAATAAACGCATCAAATTCCTATAGAATTAGAAGAAGGACAAAGTTATTTTTCATATATAATTAATGAATTAATTAAATTTTTAGAAACAAATAAAACTGGAAATAAATTTCCTCCATTATTCCAAAAAAAATTTAATTTTTGTTATGAAAATATTATTAATAAAAATGGTTAAAAATGGCAATAAGAATAAAAATTAGTAGATTTTAAAAAATTGTATATAAAATATTGTTATGTATATTTTGCAGTTATATTTCAGATAGATCAGTGGCTGGCTTTTCAATTTGTTAGATAGAAGTTTTATTTAAAACATTGCGAAATGCTGTGCAAAAAATAAACGATCATAATATTCCTCTCGTTGTTGTTGAAAATGAATTTTGAAAAGATTTTTTATACAATGTATATGACTTCGAATATGATAAAGTAAGAACATAAATATATTTTTAATAAATTATATTTTTTTATTTATATTCTATTAATTATAATTTTTTATGTATATTTAATATAATTTCATAAAATTATAGATATATCTCAATAGATCTCTGTAGCAAATCTATAATAAAAAAATGAGTTTCACAATATGTGATTATTGTTGTTAATATCTATATAATATAAAATTGATTGAAAATGTGCATTGTCTAAAAGAAACATTATTTTTACAATCTACCAATCAAGATACAAATATATGAAAAGTTAATATTGACATTCATATAAAACTTTTGAATATTAGTGATAATATTCTTGAAATAAATGGAATAAACTATAAATGATTTTTATCATATAAAATTATCTAGCTAATATTGTAACATATTTTGCTAAATATTTTTTAATTTTAATAGATATTTAAACAATACATCTAAATAAAATTTCGATAAATGATCAACGACGATGATGACGAGTATAAAGTATTAGATATAATTGATCATTATAAATCCAATACATTTGCATAATTCAACAGTAAGCATTAATATTATTATTTAAATTAATTTCGAAATAATATGAAAATAAATTTTTAATTAAACATGTTAATATATCCATTTGGGAAATGTCAAACACCATACGTATTATATATATGTTTATATAAATTTATATTTATGTTTGTATATATGTAAAATAATATTATATATAATATATAATTAATATTAATTGATATAAAATAATTTTTATTAATAATTAATATAAATATTAATAAAATTAATAATATTATAAATTAAAAAGATTAATAATTATATTAATAAAATTAATTAATAAAAATTATTTTATAATATTTCAGTTCAAACTTTTATTGGAATGCAAGAAAATATTGATCTATTAATCTGTATTGATTTCTTATCAATCGGTAAGGTATTTATTTTTAAAAATTAATTTTAATAATATATTTCAAAGTATTAAAAAAAGAATAATTAAGTAAGAAAATAATTTTGATTGAATTTTTTTAAGTTAACTTTTAAATAAATGTTATTTAAAGTTGAATTTTTTAAAGTTAACTTTTAAATAAATGTTATTTAATATTTTTTTATTTTTTAAGCATTTTCATAATCTAATTTAATCTTTAATTTCAATAGTTGTAATTAATTTTCTTTTTTCATATTTTTATATTTTTTATTATAAAGGAAAAACTATATATAATGATTATATTTCTAATTTTTTTTATTTTTATTTTTCATTACAAGAGAAAAAAACATAAACTATAAAAGAAAAACTATAAATATCAAACCACTTTTGGAGAAAGATAAAAATTTATCAAATATCAATTTATTATATTTAAATATATTTAAATTTTATTAAAAATAAATGAAATAATTTTTTATTTTTTTGTGAAGGACATAGAAAATAATAAGCATTGACAATTTTGACATATTTGAATTTTTTTAATATAATAAACTTTTATGCAGATTTTAGGATATGTTCTTATGGATAAGACTTATATAATTTATGTATAATAATTTTAATAAAAAATTATAATATTTTTTCTTTTCTTTTGAGAAAAATACAATATATATATCTACTGAATAAAATATAAGTTTATAAATAAAATTTATCTTATTATCTTATTATCATATCTTATCATATCTTATTAATTTATTATCATATCATATTATCTAATCAAAATAAGTCTTTAAATAAATTTCAATTATTCTTTGATAACCCTTAATGTTATTCATTTTTGATATTAAAAAATTTGAAATACATAAATAATTTTCATCATTAATCATTTTATTTAAAATAAGATGAAATGTATCGAATTAATTGATATATTATTAATAATTAATTAATTTAATGTTTACATTAAATATATTTAATCTTTCATGATCATTTAATTGATAATTATATATTAACATTGAATATTTATTCTTAACATTCTAAAAAATAAAAAGTGATAGATAGCATTATTTTTAATATAAAATATGTATAAGGAATAGATGTTCGCATATTTTAGATGTATTTAAAAAAATAAATTTCATTGGAACTTTTTTGTGTTGATAATATTGTTTTGATAATTCGAAAATGTGAATCCTAAACTGTAAGTTTATAATAAATAAAAATCAATAAGAAGTGATAAAAAAAATAAACAAAAAAATAAACAAAAATGGTTTTAAATTATAAATTTTAAATAATTTTAAATTAAATTTTATTTAAGTGTTAAAAATTTCTATAAACGATATACTAATAGTAAATAAATACATACTAGCATCTGATAATAAATTTTAAATTAATAACATCGTATGACATAAAATCAAATATTTAATATATATACATATGAATGTTCAGCATAATAATGTGTACGATTTTTTAAATATTTCTAATATAAAAAAAAAAAATATTTCAAATAAAAGTTAATTATTTAGCTACAAATTGCTATTTATGATCGCCAAAAAAAAAATATTCTTAAAAAAATCAAGGTCACTTTTCTTTAAATAAATATATTTTTTATTTCACCATATAATAATATTGAAACGCTAATCTCTAACATTATGGTTTTCATTTGACTTTGAAATTAGATTGAATTTAGGAATATTAATTGTGAAATTTGATTTAATAAATAAATTAGATATTTACAAAATTTGTACAATTAAGTATTTTTTGTTCCATATAGAAAAATAATTATTTTAATTTGTTTACATGAAATTATATTGGATATTTTATGTTATAATAAATACTCAAATTATATGTTATCTTTTAGGATACAAAATTTCACTTTTTTTTAGTAAATTTTGATAAATTTTGATAATTGATATAAATAATCTTCGTAAATCTATTTCTCTACAGACATATATTATTTTAAGTTCTAGATTTTTTGAATTTGCAGATTTCATAAGTAATGGATTATAGGTATTTCTATAAAAAGAGTTTACAAGAAACGAAAAGATCAATCAACTTTTTTTTGCGACATGTTATAGATTAAAAATACATCAATCCAGTTCGATTAGACTGAATTTCTACCAATTTCTTTCATTCTTTCTGACATTCAAGTCAGTTACATTGAATAAATTTAGATTTTTAATATTATATAAAATATAAACCGTAAAAATTCAAATATTAATAAACAACTTATTATTAATTTGTTTATTATTAATTTACTGTATAAAAATAGAATATTAATAATTTTCCATTTTTTAAAATATGAATTTTATAAATATTTGTCAATAGAATTCTTATACATTATATGTATAAGAATATCCTAAAAATGGGGAACATTCTTAAGATGTTTTTGGATATTCTAAGAATTAGGTGCTTTGTAATTAATCGGTATTTTTTATTAATAATTCCTTAACAAAATTGTAACAAAAGTTTTTATAAAAAATATTGAAATTATCTTCAAATATTGAAAAAATCTCCAGTTTACGAATATTCTTATATTTTTGAACCTGTATATGCTTCACGTCATTGACACTTTACATATCTAAAGCTTTAAAAATTTGATTTTATCTCACATTATGCTATAAACATCTTTGCTATATTACTGCAATAAAAAATATTGTTCAATGAAGTGTCATTTATGTCAATATATGAAAAGATATAACATATCAGAAAAATTTTTTTATATTATATTTATGTTATTAACTTTTTGCATAATATATGCGCATATATTATGAGAAACTCAGGAGTTTGAATCCGAGATAGTACAGCAATAAGAGGAATTTTTCACTCAGTTCGCCATTTTTGATATTTTTAAAAAATTTAAAATTATTTGCTGATATTTTTTTATCTTACTCAGTTTCGACAGGTTCTATTCTATTCTTTTTATGTATCAGATTAGTAGATGTGATCTTTATCTAATAAAATAATAAAAAAATCTAATAAAAAATAAAAATACATGAGATATAATATCATTTCAAGCTATATTCAGTAATAGCTAGCTATTTCGCTATATAATTAGATCCGCATTTCATCCAGTATAAACTCCTCTGAGATGTGCATTGTATCAATATCACTTTATACCATATAAATGCATAGAAATACAAATACAAGATATTTCTTTTATTCACAGCTTAATCCAAAAAACTTTTCGAATTATATCATCTTTTTGTTCGCATTTCCTGATAAAAAATTTATTATCGTGAGCGATACACGAAAATACGCAAAAATTTACAAATTTTTAACCAATTTTTTGGATAGAATTCGAAGTATTGGTGGAATTCATAAGAAATATCTTTCTGATCGTTTTTGAAGCTTCATGTGTTAAAATATTTGTGAATCTAAAAATCAAAAACTTGTTGGAAGATAATTTTTTAGGACAGAATTCAATATATCTCTATGACACATCGTTGCTTTAGAAAACATCACATAGATTGCTCTTAAAACAACGTTTGCAAAAAATGCGATTTTTACAAATTTAATCAAAATCGATTTTTCAAGGTAGAATTCAATATAGCTCGATTGATGAAAAATTGATTTTGATCAAAATTATAGCTTTTAGACTTGAATTTTATTTCCAAATATATTCATTTTTAAATTTAAAAAATTAAAAAATTTAAAAAATTATATCAAGACGTTATACAATATAATTATATATCTGTTGTAAAATAAAAATAAGGAAACAAGATAAAATTTTAAAATAAAAAAGATATTAATTTTATTTTTTTATATATTTTTTTATATATAAATGAAATAACAATCATTATATGAAAAAAGATTTGTTAAAAAAAATAATAGTACATATATTTGATATAATAATAATAATAAAATTAATAATAGATATAAATTTTAAGAATTTCAATATCTTGAAACAAAAAGATTTAGTCATCCTTATTTTTATTTAATAAAAATAAAATTTTTATTTAAAAATTATTTCAACACGAATTAAATACTTGGGAATAGACGATTTATGATCTACATAAAGTATAAAAAATTAATATACCTTATGCAATGAATTTATGATTTATAAAAAATAAATCATAATAAAATAATAAAAATCAATAATAAAATAAATAATTAATAAAAATAAATAATAAAATAAATCAATAAAAATTTTTAAAGTATACATAACAAAAATGATGTATGAAGAAGAAAGACTTTGCATTATATAAAGATATACAAGAAACAAAAAAAATGTATTATTAATATATATATATTAATATATAATATATAATATATAATATATAATGTATATTAATATATAATATATAATATATAATGTATATTATTATTTTTTTTAAATGAGATCATATTATTATTTCTTTTGTATCGATGGAAGTAAAATTGCAAGCCCTTTTTGATTTTATAACTTCATAATTATAAATTTTATAAAATGACATTTTAAAAATTCTATAATTTAAAAATATTACATAATTTTACTATGATTGTATCTCATATCATATTGTATATGATATGTAAATGGATTCTTAATAAACTATCAAAAAGTAGAGTACAAACAAAAATTTGATACTAAAAATAATTTCAATATATCTGTAATTATGATTTTTAATACTGATTTTTAATTCAACTTACATATAATAAAAATTAAAATATTATTATTTAAAGAAATCTCGTCGATATTTTTGTAAACATATCAAATTTTAAATCATATTAGAATCGAATAAGGCTAGAATATTATAACAACTGAAATAATCAAGCAGAAACAAATAAATAAATTCCAACTTTCAATTTATAATTTAATTTTATTTTAAATTTTATTTTATTTTCGATCATAAATTTATTTTAACAATAATTGATAGTAAGATCTGCAATACTTTCACAAAAATTATATCAAAAGATATTATGTGAACTTATGTGGACTTATCTCAAAAGATTTTAATAATTTTTATTTTAATTTTTTTTTACTTATTTTTAATTATTTTTAAAATTAATGCATAATCTAATAAATAATTATACATAATCTTGAGTTTAGACAAATAGATTAAATGTTTCAAATTTTTGCTTCATTATATATATTTAGTAAATTATAATTATATCTTATTATATATTTTATATTTGCTTTTAATATAAATTTATTTGCTATAAATTATTCTAAAAAATTAGCATATAAGAGACGAGACACATTTAAAACAAAAAAATATATATACAAATAAAATTTAAACATAAATTAGACTTGATAGTCGATAAACTAAATCAAGATTTGATAATAGCAATAATGAAAATATTGAAGAAAAAAATATTAGAAGATTTTAAAAAGCTAAAAATGCAATTCAACATTGAAAAAGTATGTAAAATTATATAATACCTCTATTATATTTGATATTTCATGACTTCAATCATAAAATTTTAATCTTACATAATATTTTTAATCATACATAAATTTTAAAATTACTGATCCTGAAATTATAAATCATGTTTTATTGCTAATTAAACAATTAAATAAAGAAGTATAAGAAATCAGAAAATTTTAAATTGTTTTTTTGGTAAATTTTTGGTAATTTTTAGTAATTTTTGGTATATTTGCGAATATCATTTTAAACAAATATAATAAAGATATTTTAAATTTTTTATTGATATCTTTCAATTCAAATTTTATTTCTCTTTCATTTATTAGACATAAAATATATTTATTAAAATCTTATTATAAAATATTATCATAATAAAAATATTACTGGTATTATACTAATATTATTATTACTATTGTTATTATTGTTGTTATTAATATATAAAATTTCACAAACGACGAATAAAATTTTATCGATTTTTAAAAGTACAAAGACATAAAAATGTACATTTGTCATTACAATTATCAAATAGATAATTACTCATGTTTTAAAAATTATGTTTAAAAGTGTGAATGAAAAATAGATCCACAAAAATGTGGATTAATATTTCATAATTCGTAATTTATAATTTATTGATAAGATATCTCTATATTCAATAAAAATATTATACCTAAATCTAATTTGTCCGTTTCAAAATAGTATAATCACTCTACAGTGAGAACAATAACTAAAAGAAATATTTTTTAACTATTTGTTAATTTAACGAGATATAGCCCATTATTAAACAATTTTTTTATTTTTATATAAATTATATTTTTTCCAGATATATTTATTTATTAAAAAAATCAGTATTATAATATAAAATATTTTATATATTATAGCAAAAAATGTAAAATACTGCACTAGAAATATTTGCATTATTGCAAAAATTAAATAATTTATTATTAATGTCTATTTTCTAGTAATTTTTCTCATTTTGTTTAGAACATTTTTTTCATCTTATATATACTGTATTATATCTTGCAACTATTGACGCAAATGAAAAATCAAATTCATTTAAAAAATGAATCTATGTATAATTTTATAGTAAAAAAAAAATCAAATATATATAATTCCAAATTTCATAAAAATTTATTTATTTTTTGTAATTAATGAATACTCAACTTTACAAAAAAAAGTTATTTTGAAAAAATAATTTAATTTAATAATTAAAAAAAAAATAAAATAAAATTATATTTTTAAAAATAGTAAAAGTAGTAAAGAATTTATTTATTTTGAAAAATATAAAAACAAAATATAGAATTATTATAATTTTAAATATTTTTTATTTTGTTTATTAAAATAACATTTTAAAAAAAAATATATTCAATTTGATATTTAATCAGCAAATTTTTATAATAATGTGAAATAAAAACCATTTTCTTCGCATTTCTAAATTTATTATTTATATTGAATCTTTTATATCTGATTTGTTTTAATTTAATTAAATTAAATTATTAATTTGCTTTTTTATAAATTATCATTCTATTATTCCATGTTTTAATTCTTTATTTGATTCTATTTCAACTCAATTTAATCATTATTATTATTATCAGTATTATTATTATTTTTTTAATGAACAATTTTTTAAATAATTGTTTTATACAATTTTATACAATTTTTCATTAATTGAATAGTTTAAAAATTTTTAGGATATAATCCCTAATATAAAGAATGACAAAATATCTTTCTTTCTAGGTTTCTTAATTTCTTTTTTTAATTATGAATAGGATGGAATATTTTGTAAATAGATTTGAATTTTGGCTGATTAGATTTGAACGCTCCAAATATATATTTCGAAAAATAAAAATATTTTCAAATATACTCAATTCTAAACAAGATAGAAAAACTTGAAGAAATAAAAAGGTAAATAAATTTGAATATTGATTAAATAGATTCATAGAAATTTCTATAAATATATTATTATTATCCAAATTATTATTATCCAAAAATTTTCTACCACAAATTATTGTTTCTTTGCTATCTGTACAATCAATTATGATATCTCTTATAGATAATTCAGTTAATAATTAAAATTATAGCAATATAAATGATTTTAAATACATTTCTTGCAAAATAGAAATAACTTTTAATTTTTTTCTTAAAAAAATATATATTTTCACATGGTCAATGAAATTCGCAAAAAAATATTTATGAAAAATTCTATTGTATTTTATTACATTTAAATATGCTTATAAATATATTATATAATGTATTATTATGAATGTAAATATTTTAAATATTTCAAATCAAAATTTGTTTTTGTTTTTGTTTATTGCATTTTAAAAATTGTAATAATAATCGATTCGCTTTTAAACTATTAGATTATCTATAATAATTATTATAGTTATATAATATAATAGTATTATTCAGTTAATTTTTATATATAATTATTGTTTTAGCATATGAATATTAATATAGCAACAAATATTCTTAAATGATTTTGACTTTGACAATATTTTTCTGAACAATTCTTAAGTGACATACAAAATATGAGAAAAAATTCAAATATGATAAATATACAATTAATTAATTTTATCAATCAAACTTAATTAAAATTAATTTATTTTATTTTTTTTAATTAATTTTATGAAAGTGCATTTCAATGAATAGTAAAAATTGCAATACTTCTAAAAAAAACTCATATTCTTATTATTTTAACTTTCTATAATTTGAGTTATTTTTTAATACATAATTGAATTATATATAAAAAAAATTCCAATTTATTATAATAATATAAGAAAAAAAATAGTCGATTCCTTGATAATTGATTTAATTATTGTTGATCTTATATAGTTCATCAGTAATCATTATATAGTTATCATTATATACTTAATAGAAAAACATTCTAAAATTGATCAATCTGGCATTGATCAATTTTTTTGATTTAAAATATCATTTGCTAAATAGGAAAATATTAAAATAATTATTAAAATAAAAAATAACTAATAAAATAAAATAATAAATATATAACATAATATAAATAAGTACGCATATGTCAAATCTGTAGAAGATTATAAATACGGATAATTTTTTAATATGTCAAATTTTCATGTGTCATTTTATCAATGACCAATTCAAATTAAAAATATGATGATAAAAAATTTATAAATTATATTTTGCGATTAGAAATTTAGAAATTAGAAGATAAAGTAATAACTCTTGTTTAATAGTAATACAGCGAATATAAAAACTATAATTAAATTATTCGATTTACTAACAATTAATAAATTTGTTTTACAGGGAATTTATTAGTAAAGAATTCTATTAATGATATATTTGCAATATTCGTGACAAATATCGATGATATAAACACAGTACTGTTTATAATAGGTAATTGCAAGAAATGCAAAATTTAGTTCATAAATTATATCATAAATTATTATAAATTAAGATAAATTATTATAAACATAGAATGCAATGAAATTTTACATATAAGATGTTTCAAAGATTAATAGAACAAAAATGTGCTATAATTTTAATCTTAATTTCATTAAAATATTTTGAATTATATAGATTTAAAACATTTTTATTATTATAACCTTATTAAGAATCTTTTTCTACTTACTGAAATTAGTAACGAGAAAAATATAAATTATCTAAAATAATAATAATTCAAAAACAAATAATAATATTTTTTACATGATTCTATTGATGATTTAAATTTTGAATATTAAATTTTAAAGCAAAAAATGATATACTTCATGAAATATTATTTAAATGATATTGAAAAAAATTATTTTTATATGTAAAATGCAGTGATTAAATTTATAAAATAAAATTTTTTTTATTTTTGATGTTTTATTTATGAATAAAATAAAAGAATTATTAAAAAATTATTAAAAAGCCTAGTTTTTAACGGACGAAATAGAAGAAAAAAAAAGTATATTTATTAGTTGCGGAAGTAAAAACTTTTTTATAGAGATGAAAATTAATAAAAATAACTATTTTGAAAATTAACTTTTAATAATTTTGAAATTAAAAAAATAATGAAATATTTTTATTTTTCCTGCTTTTATATAAAATATATTTCAATTTCAATAAAATTTTAGACTTCGTCTTAAAAAGCAATTGGATTAATGTAAAATAGCTCATATAATGTATGATATATATATATATATATATATATATATATATATATATATACTCCATTATATATGTATACTATATACTAATATATTATATATATTAACATATATATATTCGTGAAATATCTTTGAAAAATCGATTTTAGAAATTAATTAACAAAAAAGTTGGAATATAAAAATGTTCGAAACTTATTTATTAAGTTTAAATTTAAATTAAAATTAAGTAAATTTAAGTTGCTTATAAGTTAAAAAAATTATTAAATAAGTTTTAATCGATTTTATTTTTGTATATCAACTTTTATATTTATTTTAATCTCTAAAATTGATTCTTAATTATATTAATACTGTACATATAAAAATTGTAAAATTAAAAATAAATTTCAATATTTTAGAAAATAATGTTTTTATATGTTTATATTTTTATTTTAGAAAATAATCTATTCATAATTAAAATATTAATTGTTTTTAAATATTAATTTTATTATAATAATTATTTTTTTATAATAAATTTTGTCAATTTATTTTTATATTAGTCATTTATTCATTAAATATTATAATGATTAAACTATTTCTTTTGAAATATTTTTAAATATGAAAATTTTTCCAAAATTAAAATAATATATTTTATTTAATAAGTAAAGTTTAAAGTATTTTAATTAATAAATAAAATTTAAAATATTTTATTTAATAAGTAAAGTTTAAAATATTTTATTTAATAAGTAAAGAAAATATATTTTTATGTTGTATATTATGAAAATATATGAAAATATATTCTATATTTTATATTTATATATTTATATTTATATATTTAAAAAGTAATTATAGGAATATATTCTTTTCAACAGCATTTTTAATCATAATAATTATAATAATTTCTTATGTTTGTAATAAAGGAAAATTCAAACAGATTTTCTACTCATTTTTTGTAATAAATATGTTGAAAAATATACTATGCACGATGTTTGTGGATATATCGCGTGCATGATCTGATAGTATTGTTTAACTAAGTCGAACCCTGCTAATAAATATATATTATAAATCAAGAAAATTTATTGATAATAAAAAATATTTTTCTATTTCAATCTGTTGACGATCATTAGAGAAAACTTTTTCTTTCTCTTATTTCTTTCTTTTTCATCTCTTTTTATTTTAAATTTAAATTTTCTTCTTTTCTTTCTTCTTGATCTTAAATTAAAGTAGATTTTAATTTATTTTATTTAATATTTACAAATATTATAAAATTAAATTAATTATTTAATTAATTATTTTATTGAAAAAATATTTGATCTTAATTTAAAATTAATGTTAAAAAAATAAATAATTAACAATTATTTTTTACATTATACAAATGTTAAAATTCAGGTAATCTTATGATTTTGATATATCTATTTTGAAAGTTAGTAAGAAATAACTTTTCATTTTATTATAGTAATAATAATTTTTTTTGCAAATATTACAAAAATTTTGATTGAGTTTTATATATATAGAAAATTGAATAATTATTCGGAATAGAATTTTCTGATTTAATTTTAATCATTTTTAAATATGTAAAGGATAAGATTTTGAACAATATATATTTTTAAATAATTTATTACAACTGCTTAGTTAGTAATTTTCAAAATACAAAAAAAATTACTATTCAAAAATTACTATTCATTACTATTCAAATTACTATTCTTAATTTTCGAGATATTTGCAAAAAAAATTACTACTAATTACATAGAATCTTATACATATCTATCTGTATATATGTATTATAGACGTAAGTCTCTGAATATCATTTATTTATTGTTTTTATATATTGCACAGGCAGACTTCAAAACAATAATGTTACAAAACTAATTTTTAACAATAATGTTAAAGAAACTATTACTTTATGAATTATGATGCCTTAAAACTTAAATGTTTCAAATTCAATGCCAAACTTAAGAATTCTAAATCCTTCGAACAATGAACATATGAATATATAAATATTATTATTGATATCTATAATTATAATTTCGATTATTGTAATTGAGATCTTTCAAAGATTTTATATTTTGTTTTATATTTTATTTTTATATTTCGAAAGATCTGTAAAATATTCTCAGCATTGGATTTGAAACATTTTAAGCCCATCATAATTTCATGAATAAGTAGATTTTTTATTAATTCATTCGTTATATTTTACTTGCTTGTTATTATCATCATAAATGACAATCACATGCTTATGCATACACAATCGCAAATATAAATATATAAAAGAAATTCTATGTAATAATAATATCTTTTTTTGCAAATATCTCGAAAACTAAAGTTAAGTGATTTTTCCATTCATAAAATATCAAATCTCATTAATAATAATAAATAGAATATTAAAATAATATTATATAATAAATATATGTATATGTATATCTATACGTAAGAACATGTATATGTATTTATATATGGAATGTGTCATAGAGTTCCCTTCTCCAATTCCATTGTCATTATATAACATTCAAAGATAGACATTCTCAGATAATACTTCAACATTCAGTGACACGTAGTAAGTACGTATTAAAAATATATATTTCTAATACATCAAGATTGATTTTATTTCAATAAAAATTGAAAATAATTATTTATAATATTATTATTATATTATGGAAAAATATTATTAATAATATTTATTTATTTATCATTATGATATCTATTAATTCCTTCTTTTTTTGTTCATCATCTAATTAGTGTTTATTTTTTCTCTTATATTCATCTAATAGTGTTTAATTTTTAATCTTATATTTTTTTATTCTGTTAATTATTGAATAACATAAAATTTACAGCATCATCGATTGACCATTATAAGAATGCTACCATTATAAGAAAGTATATAATAATATAATTATGAAATAATATTATGCGATAAATATAACTCATACGCGAAAAGATCATATATCTGTTTACAAATTTAACTTTCTGTTAAAATTTATATCTTAATTTAAAATCTCTATATGAAATGTGATCTAATAATGAAAACATATAATGACATAACTAAAATAGCAACGCAAATACTTCACATTTTTTTATACATATATACATTCAATTATATTTTAGATACTATGAGTTGCAGTGGTCCTGGTTACAGATCGCCAAAAGCAGCAATGCTCGAAGGCCCACGTGAGAAACTTATGTATGTAGTGTGTATTCATACAGATAAAAATAAATCTGATATTCTATGCACAGTTGATATAGATCCTAATAGCATAGATTATTGTAAGGTATGATAAATTTTATTAATAAATATATAAATATATAAATAATAATATTATATATATATTTATTATATATATAAATATATTGAATATATTTAATATATATATTTAATTATATTTTAATATAATATATTTTAATATACTATATATGTGCAAAATATGAATACTTGGAATATTCAGTTATTTATATCTGCATATTACATTATTTCAGTAGTATAAGAAAATACTAATAGAGAATGAGAAAAATGTTAGTATCTAATAAAAACATTAAAAACTGAATTAAAATAAAAAATAATTGATATAAATAATGAAATATTAAATCTTTGTTTATATTTCGATAACAATAGTTAAAAATATATAATATAAGAAATACATATTGTAAATATAAAATAAAATAACTGAACAAATCATACTATGATAGAATATAATCATTATAAGAATCACATAATATGTATAATACAGAATTAGAAGGATGAAAAATCTCTTATAGAAAGATTTACTCTTACAAAGATTATATATAGATTGATTACTTAATAGTCCTAATATATATAATTCACACGTATATTAATTGAGAGTATTATATCTAAATAAATAATTATATTGTTTATCTTATCATATAATTATATTGTTCAGATAATCATCAAATTTGTACTATTTATATATTTATTTATTGTATAGTATTTATGTATTTTATATTTATATATTAAAGTATATACATACTAAATTATTAATTCGTGTAGAAAAATCTTTTAGAAAAAATTATAAATAAAGTATACAATACAAATTGCCAAAATCTTGAACAATTTGTCAAAAAAGCCGATTTCAATGATATGAAAATGTTAAACTTTAAGAGTTTTATCTTGTTAAAAAATTTTAATAATTTTTTTCATTTGCAATAAGACATTTCTTTGGAACAAAAATAAATTTATTTTTATTTTTTTAACAATCTTAGTCGTTTTAAGAGAATTAATTTATCAAGAATAGGATAATGAAATAATTACCATATTTAATAATAATAAATAAATAAAAATATTTTTTTGAAAGAAAAATAAATCCTAATTAGTTTAATTATTTAACTAAAGCTTATCATTTTGAACAATATTTCATATTATTGTATAGATATAGATAATCGTTTCATAATAGTCATATTTCTGTATATTTTATTTTTTTTATTTAATGGTTGAACTCCAATAGGCATATATTCTTATAAAAATAGGCATTATATATTCCTATAAATAGGCATATATATCTATACTATATTTCAAATACATAAGTATATATTCACATTCAAAATTATATGTGTATGACAAATTACCTACATGCGAAACTAATAGATGTAGATAAAAAATTTTAACATTGCGTAAAAACGAATACATTTAATATAAGAATTATATTAAATAATATATTATATTATTAATTATAAGAAATATTATTTTAAATCGCACAAAACTTAATATATATAACTTATTAATGTAACTTAATATATGTAACTTATTATATATTTTATATATAATTCAAAAACTAAAAAAATTAACTGATTATATAATATATGTATAATATAAGAAAAACTTGTTCAAAATGTTGTTCTTAACAACATGTATATAACATTTTAAATTTATTGAAATTAAATAATCATCAAATAAGGAAATTTTTTATAAGTTCACTAAAATTTTGTAAGAAATGTTCACTTCCATATATTATAATATATAAATAAAATATAATATTTAATATAATATAATATAAATATAAGATATGAATAAAATTTTTATTTTTCACATATATTAAAAGATAATATAAAACACAATAATTTATACAATATTTATATGGAAATTTCTATTAGAAATTTGCATATATATTAAAATTTGTTCACAAAAAATATTTACGTTTTATAGATTATTCATAAATTACGAATGCCTCACATTGGTGACGAATTACATCATTCTGGTTGGAATATTTGTAGCAGTTGTCATAATAAACAACAAAAACGAGATACTCTGATACTTCCATGTCTAATGTCCGACCGTGTTTACTTCATTGATACAAGTTCTGAACGAACTCCATCAATCAAAAAAGTTGGATTATGTTTTATTATGGTTTTATATAAATAATCGAAAATTTTCGATTATTCGCATATATATTTTCGCATATATATTTCATTATAATATCATTTCAAATTTTATACAATATTTCATGTAAAAGAATTTATTTCAATAGAAATAAAAATAATTGTTTCTGTTTTTTTAATAAGGTATTAAGTTCGATAGAAATAAATCAATATGGGATATCAACTTTGCATACAAGTCATTGTTTGCCAACTGGTGAAATTTTGATTTCTGCAATGGGTAAACCAAATGGGGATGCTATAGGTGAATTTCTTTGCATCAATGCAGAAACACTTGAAATAAAAGGTACCTGGACCATAGGAGAGAAAAAAGCAGCATTCGGTTACGATTTTTGGTATCAACCGTATCATGACGTACTCGTTGCATCTGAATGGGGCGTACCTAGAATTTTCAAAAAAGGCTATACTACAACTGATATAGCCGATCCTAGTTAATTATCATTTTCTATATTTATCAATCATTGCTTATTTCCTTATTTGTTTATTTTTTATTTAATAATTTTGTTTTTCTTTTTTCCATATTCTATAGCAATATATGGAAGAAGCTTAAATTTTTATTCATGGAACGAAAGAAAATTGAAACAAGTTTTAAATTTGGGTGAAGATGGAATTGCGCCACTTGAAATACGATTTCTTCATAATCCAAAATCTAGCGAAGGATTTGTAGGATGTGCGGTTACTTCAAATGTATATAAATTTTATAAAACATCAAATGGAGAATGGACTGCAAAAAAGGTGATTCAAATTCTTAATAAACAAGTAGAAGGATGGATTGCTCCACAAATGCCAGGTACATGTATACTTCTATCTATACAAATAACATGCAATTCAAATAAACAATACTTTATAACAATATTATATAATATTATAATATTTATAATAATATTATAATATATAGAATTATATATAGAATAGAATTTATTATTAAAATTGATATATATTTACATATTTATCATTATTATTATTATTTATTATTATATCATTTCAATATATGTAACAATTTGTAACATATGTAACAATTTTTATTAAAACAATTATTTATCATTTATTTTTATTATATGTTTTCATATATAGGAATGATAACGGATATTTTGATTAGTCTTGATGACAAATATCTCTACTTATCAAATTGGCTTCATGGTGACGTTAGACAATATAATATTTCTGATACGGAAAGACCAAAATTAGTTGGTCAAATTTTTCTTGGTGGCTCAATTTTAAATGATTCAAAAATTCGTGTAATTCAGGATAACGAACTTACTGAACAACCGGCTCCAACTTATATAAAAGGCCGACGTCTTTATGGATCTCCACAAATGCTTCAATTAAGTCTTGATGGAACACGTTTATACGTGACCACTTCCATTTTTAAACCATGGGATCAACAATTTTATCCTGAACATGTCAAGTATAAGTTAAAACATTAATTAATTTTTATTTATAATTTATTTATTTAATAGTTTATTCAATTTTTTTTAATAAGTAATAATTATTATTTTTCTCTACTTTCTATATATATTCATACTCATAAAATTAAGATTATTAATTTGTATATAAAAATAAAATGAAAGAGAATATAAGAATATAAAGTTCTTATTGTGCTTTATAAGTGTACAAAAAATTTTTTCATTACAATAATTTATTTATACAATGAATTTTAAATTAAAGAATGTTATATTGTCATATTATTTAATCACTTCAGGAAAAAAATATTTTATTTATAATATTTTATTTTATAATAATATATTTTAATTTAATTATATAAATAAGTTACTGTTATTATTATTATTATTATTATTATTATTATTATTATTGTTAAAAAAATTATTAATGTAATAATTTTTAAAATATGATAAATACTTTATATTTTATATTTTTATATCATTGACATAATTTAAATAATATTTTTATGTACAAAATAATGATCTCAAATATAATTCTAAATATAAATATAAATAATGTAATAATTTTCATAGAAGATTATTACATAAGAAGATTTAAAGAAACAATGAAAAATATATATGTTTTCAAAACAAAAATATATTTTCTCGTATTTTCGAGTTCTCGTATATATAGAAAAAAAGATATTTTTTGATATAAAATTAAATTGAAAATATAGAATAAAATTTTCATATATAACTTTGTTTTTAAAAAAATTAAATTTAAAAATTTGTTGAACGTATGATAATCTCATATTTCATTTTCTCGATTTATTTAATCATGATTACATTATCTATATTTACAAAAAATGCAAAAAAAGATTAAATATAATTTAAAAAAATAAAACACTAACAATAAATAAATATTAAAAATATTGCCTATAAATTTTAATACAAATTATAGAAGTGAACTGATAATACTTTTTTCAAATTTTTTATTTGTTCAAGTACTTGAATATTATCTTTTAATTCATGATATTTTAGTTAGACAATGATAATTATATTATATTAAACAATTAATATAACACCAAGCTATAATGAAAAGTATAGTTAATAATTTTGATATTAATTAACAAAAATAGTGATATGAACAAAGTAATAAATATATGCATATCCAATAAATTTTCAAATTTAATTTTTCAAAAGAGCCACATAATAAAAAATTTATTCTATATTTTTCAGAAATCGCTTTTTTTTTGATATGTTACAATTTCAAAAATACTTATTTTATATTTAATTTATATATTATATAAAAATAATTTAATAAAATTTAATAAAATTTTAAATAAATTTTCTAATATTAAAAAAAAAATTGTAATATTTACATTTAAAATTTTTACATACATATATTTTCATAACTTATTCTTTTATTCTTATATATTTACACTTATCCATCAGTCTTATCAACTTCGATAATTTCATAATTATTTTATAATTCATAATAATAAATAAACTAACAATAATGTAAATAAATAATTGTAATTTATATATATGTAATATATATATGTAATATATATATATATATATATAATGTAATATATATATATAATAAATATAATATAATATATATATATATATATATATAATGTAATATATAAGTAAAAATAATTAAAATTTCGAATAAAGTTACTTTAAATAACAATTTTATTTAATACATTTATAAAATGCATAACATTTATTCATAACTATATTTGATCTACTTTATAACCTCATCATTTATTCAATGTTTTGAATAATAAATTATTAAAGTAATTTTATTCTTAACTTCAACCGTTAAAATTTTGTTCATCTCTGCTATATAATGTATAATGTATAATGTATAACATATAATTTTTAATGTGTTAAATAATTTTTAATGTATAACATTTATTATTTATTAGAAATGGTTCAACCATGGTCAAGTTGGACATTGATATTCAAAATGGAGGTTTAAAACTCGATGACGAATTTTTGGTAGATTTCGGTATAGAAAAAGATGACATTTTACTTGCACATGAAATGCGGTTTGAATTTTATTATATTATTTAATTATTTAATTATTTTATATATATATAATTTCAAAATAATAATTATAATTTTTTTTTAGTTATCCAGGAGGTGATTGTACATCAGATATATGGCTACCAGAAGATTAAAATATTCATTGATTCACAATATTTTTTTTATTAGAATTAAAAATAATATATTTTAATCAATATTCTTTAAAAATATTAAATTTTATTAATTATAGAAAAGAATATTTTTAAGCATCTTTTTATATCAAATGATATTTTTTTAATGACAAACTAACATATTAATAAATTATTTGCCTTTAAATATATTTTTTTTAAATTTATTCTTTTATTTTTTTTTCCTTTTCTTTTATTCATCCTATTTCTGATTTGTATATTGATAAATATACAGATAATATATTTATTATTTATATTTTTGATTTAATAATTTGATTATAGATTATTAAGGTATGTATTATATATATATATATACATATATATATTTAATTTTGATTTTTGCACATGCAGTGACACTAGTGTTTACATTTTCAATTTTATTGTGTCCATGCATAACATTGCTGACGCTGTATTTTCTTGAAAAGTTATTTATTATTTTCTTGTAAATTAAAAATGCCAAAAGTACGTAGAAGTAAAAAACCTCCGCCGGATGGTTGGGAATTAATTGAACCAACATTAGAAGAATTAGAACAGAAAATGCGAGAAGGTAATGATAATGATAAAAAAGAAGTAAAGGTTATGGTTAGAAGATTAGGTTAGAAATGAAATATTTTTATCTTATACAATTTTTTAATTTGAATTGTTTTATATTTGGATTTCAGCTGAAACAGAACCTCATGAAGGCAAACGCAAACAAGAATCTTTATGGCCTATATTTAAAATACATCATCAAAAATCACGATATATATATGATTTGTATTATAGACGGAAAGCTATAAGTCGTGGTCAGTAAAAAATATATAGATTATTTTTTAATTTATTTCAATTTATTTTTATTTAATTTATTTCATTCATTCATCATTATTTTTTTCAGAATTATATGATTATTGCCTGAATGAAAATATAGCAGATAAGAATTTGATAGCTAAGTGGAAAAAGGTGGGATATGAAAACTTATGTTGTTTACGTTGTATACAAACCAGAGACACTAATTTTGGCACAAATTGTATTTGTCGAGTACCTAAAGGCAAACTTGAAGAAGGCAGAATAGTGGAATGTATTCATTGTGGATGTAGAGGATGTTCTGGATAACATTTGGCAATAATAAATAAAATAAGATGCGTATTTACATTTTTGTCAATTGACATTGTATGTTATTAAACACTTTCTTGCATAATATTAATGATCTATGAAAGTATTAATATGAAAATTAGAAACATATGTATATCTTTATTATCGTTTTTATCATATAATTCTAAGTATTCGTATAAATTTTAGAACTATATTGCTATCTTTATATAATTGCAGGTTTTTCGTATTTGAATTATTATACACTACAACTAATTGAAGTATACAGATGAATACAAAATTCTTAATCTCGAACAAAAAAATATATCACTTTTTTAATATGAAATACTTACTGTACGTATAGAAATTAAAATGAAATGAATAATCTTTTGTTCAATTTTAAAAATGATGTAATAAAAATTGAATAAGATTTACAATATTAAACATAATATTGTTTATGTTTTTCATATATTCATTTTTATTTATATTTTTGATATAAACGCGAAGTTTTTTAATCGTGATATTTTTCATACAGTTCTGTAAAAATTGTTTGACTTTCTTTATGAGCAGATGTTTGCAAACATTGATTGTTTAAAATAATATATCTTTTACCTTTTCGCCAAACTGTAGCAGTTGGTAATGTATAAGTTTCTTTGTTAGTATGATGAATTGTATTCGTTTTCGCAGATAAAAGTGAAATAGCGGAACGACATTCTGACGTAGTGAAATCACTTGGAGCAGTTTGTGTAGCAATTCCAATGATTTGCCAAGAATATTTAATACTGCAATTACAAATTGGTTCATCATCGACAAGAGTATTTTCTTTAACTAAACTGTCCAAAAGTGTTTGTGACGTTTGTGAACCTGTACCAATCACCTGCCATGAATATTTTATTTTACAAGAATGATGATCATTTTTGTGCAAATCTGTATCATTTTGAAGTCGAGATCGATTTTTTGTAAGAAATGATAGAATTGAATAATCAATATTTTCCCGAGAATTATTTTCAAAATTACGCGTAGATAAAATTTTTTTATGCATATTTTCTATTATATCTGTCTCATTTGTTTCTGAAAAATTGTCTGATGTTGGAGGATGAAACATTGAACACCGAATTTCTTTAAAGGCATTCGATTCAATGCATTTCATTGGATATTGTGATTCTTCTCTTTGATTAATAATAGTATTAGAAATTGTATCTCTTATGGTTACACCGACATTTCTTAAAACAGAATCACAATAAGGATCAAAGAAACATTGTTTTTCAGTTCTGTCATTCTTCATTGTTGTTGTTATAGCTGTAGTACTTAATGAAATATTTGAAATATCGTTAGATATAATTGAATTATTTAAGATATTGTTTTCAGATATCTTCTCGCTAGAACTTGGGGAAAAACATTTAGTCCGATTAGAATCATATTGTGATGTATAAATAACATTCTTCGGTTTATGTAATTTTAATTTTTTATTATTATTTGTCTTTGAAAAGTTTGACAAAATATTATTAATGCCATCAATTGATAATTTTCCATTAGTTTTATCATTTTTCTTCAATTTATTCGATTTAGCTATATTCTTATTGGAAAAAGATTGATATTTAGAAAATGAAGTCAAAGGCAAATCAGAAATTGACGAAGGAAATACTAATATTTGTTTTTTATTTTGCGATCGTACAGAGAATTCTTTAGATTGATCATTTATAAAACTATAACTTTTGTCAATTAAATGCGATCGTTTTTTTGACATTTTTACTTCATGTTTGCTTATATTAGTCTGAAATCATTAACGTTGCATATTAATTATTTTATTTTTTGTTTTTTTTTTTTTTCTAAAAAAATCTTGTACGCGTGTATAAAAATTAAAGAAGAAAGTAAAAAAGAAAGAAAAAAACAGATAAAGAAAACTTAGAAAAACAGAAAACTAAATAGGTGAAAAGAAAAATTCATTTTCGAAAAACATGTTTTAAATATACTACTAGATTTGTATATATGTTTTTACCGGAAGACAACATGGTTTTTTCAACAATGATACTGTTATGCCGTTGTTAGATTGACATAATTTATAAAACTCTGTCTTGCGCTTGGGAATATTGCTCTGTATTGCATCATTACGTTTCTTGGTAAATATGGTTTTCGTTACAGGTACAAAAACATTCTTCGTGATTACTTCGATATTCGGCACAAATGATGCTTTTGAATTTAAGACATTTTTAATTTTTGACATATGACTATTTTTTGTGACAGTTTTAACCTCCATTATGTTTCTTAATCGAATATAAGCTACTAAATGTTATTTCTGTGGTTCTTTTTAATTTATGATGTTTACTTTTAAATTTGTTACATTTCGAAAGTAAATGAAATGAAGAAAAAGTAAATGGAAACAAAGGTTAAACAACTTCAAGAAAGAAAAAAAATCAGTTAGCTATATAAAAAAAAAGAAAAAGAGAGAAAAAGAAAGAAAAAAAAAGATTCCAGTCATATACATTTTATCGAGATTCTCTTATTCATGTAACAATTTTCATTGGATATTCATTAACTACAATAATTTTTTGCTAAAATTAGAATCTATTACTTAATAATAAAATAAATATTACAGACATATTTAAAAAATAATCATATTATACTACAAAGAAAAAAAAATATGTTATGTAAGTTATGAAATTTATACAATTTATGTATTTATTTGAATTAAAAAAGAAATCTGACAATTCAATCACAAAAAATTGTAGTGAATTTATCTAATAAGATTAAATTTTTTTTTCTTATCCCATCTCACAGAGGATATTTTTTATTTGTAAAAAATATAATAATATTATAATGCTGACATTGCTGACAATAGCGATATTTTCAACGATGGAAGTAATGCCGATAATGACGAGAAACGATATAATAATGATAATATAATCATGTTTCGTATAATCACAATACTTATTATTATATTTATTATAAATATAATAATAAATATAATTTATATAAATATAAAAATAATTTATTATAAATATAGTAATAAATATAATAAATCAATAAATAATATAATGCATATAGTACATACATATATATAAATATATCAATATTGAAACTAATATGAGCCATGTTGCTTTAAATTATAAATATTATAAAAATATTAATGATATTTATGATATTATTATAAATATCATAAAAAGAATAATATGAAAAAAAATCTAGATATTGATGAATTTAATTCAAAATTAACAAAAAAAATAGTAGATTAATAATAAAAGAAAAGTATAAAAAAGTAGTAAATTTCGATTGTCTCAAGAATTCTTCATCAAGTTGACAATATTGATCATATTTACAAAAATCTAAAAAATTAATTAATGATAATTCAATAGCGTAGTCAACTTGATCGAACTGAAAAGACAAATAGATTTCGATAAATTTAATATATCATTTCCAATTTGTCTTTTTATATGTAAGTATTTACGATGATCATAACATCATTTCTAATGATTGATAATATATATGTATGTAAACACGTGTAAACGTGCACGCACGCACTTTTTTGTTATAACACTTTACTTCACACCTGATAGTGAAGCTTTAGTAAATTTTATATCAATGTTTTTATAAAATTCTAAATTATTATGATATTAAATATAATTTAATTAGAGAATTTGATTTATATACAAAAAAAATGTAATTTATCATGAAATTATATAATAACAATTTTATCAATGTTTGGTTTAAAGATTATTTGCTCGAGATGCACTTTTATACTAAACACTTTCTATTTCTTGATATATACAATTTTATTCGGTATATCCTCGAGAAATAACACGCGTACGTATCATTACGAATGTATAATGTATACATATAAACATCCGCAGGCACTCTTATCAGTATATATAACGTAAATATATTGTGCAAACATAAATTAAATACATACAAATTAAATATCTGAAAATGTTATCTTATCAAATCTCTATTTACGTATATATTATGGGAAAAAGATATTTTTTAATATATATATAAAACAATATATATATTATATATATAACAATACATATATTGTTTATATATTTCTTAATTTCTCGTATTTATACTACATTCTCTCTCTCTCTCTCTCTCTCTCTCTCTCTCTCTCTCTCTCTCTCTCTCTCTCTTTCTTTCTCTTTCTCTGCATGAACATATATTAACGCATTATGTAGATAGAATATATAGATGAATGTATACCTAAAATATTGAATTATTTTATTTACCTAAAATATTTTATCAGTCATTCACCTAATTTGTCATTATTTTTTGTTCCTTATTGATATTATTACTAGCATCAATTAAACAAATAAAATGATAAAATTTTTTTTTAGATTTGCACTGAGCTCGAGTTCATAAATAATATAATATTATACATGAAGTATTAAGAATTAATTTATATAAATCATAAAAAACAAAAATAAGAACAGGAAAAATTGTCAATGATTGCATATGTGTAATCGTATTTTTTTTTACGTTTGCATTTGTAATTGTATTTATGTTTATATTCGTACCTCTGTCAATATGATACATGAATATCTCTAGAAGTAGTTCGTTGCCTACAAAGTTTACAAACAGTAATTAAACAAAGAAAACCGAGAAGAATAGCAAGAGCTGCACCTAAACCAGCTCCCGCCCATCCGGCAGAACCAACAACGCTAGCCAAACCTCCGACACCATTTCCAGATCCAGAAATAATGCCATGCTCACTAACAACATTAGCTCCACAAGTTTCAATGGATTCATCATTCGGTTCTTCAACTGTTGTCAACGAATCGGTATTGTTATGTACATTTTTGAATATTGATCGAGGCTCTAATACAGGACAATTAACAATACCATTGCAAACAAGTCTCGCAGGAATACAACCAGAATCGCCCGGACATTGAAATCCACAAAATTCTTCAAGTTTCTGTGTATTTAGAGCACCTGAAGAATCACGTGGTAAATGATACAATTCTGTCCAAGCAATTTTAAATGCGGCTCTTGCTGGTGCCATAGAACCAGTAAATTGAACAATTACGGTTGGCCATTCAAATTCTTCTTGCTGATAATCCGGTGGCAGTGATGATTGTGATGGCAATTGAAGATGAGTTTGAGTTTGAATAGAATTCATATTAAAGCGTCCAGAATCATGATCTCCAGATATACGAATATTTGGAATGATTTGTGCTGCCGATATAATCGGCATTTCTCTAACATAACTAACATTTTCACCGCATATACTAAGAAATGGTTCAACAGTTCCAGGTAAAAAAATTTCTAATTTTCCATCTTCACAGGATCTCGAAGCAAACTTAATCTTGTCGAAATGCAACCAAATATCTCTATCTCGATTAACACGTAATTCCCAGATACATTTAATTGATCGAGGTGGTGCAACATATCCGAGCGCTTCATAGTGAGGAAATTCAAATTCACCATCGGTTGTAGCTGATAGAATTGCTGGTCCACATAATGGACTGTGAGCAAATTCATACTTTGCTTCGAATAATGGTAAAGATTGTTTAAAATAGCTCGCTGCAGCATGTGCACCATCCACCAGAAGTTTTAATTCAAGTCTTTCTCCTCTTGAAACTACGCGAAGTACCGGTTGTCTTTCACTATTCGGTCCATTATTAATTAATTTATCAACTATTGTTGATCGACAAATGCAATGACTTCTACCAATATTATTATTTTGTTGTTGACGTTGATGTTGTTGCTGATATTGGTGTTGTGAATATTGCTCAGTAATATCAATAATAGATGGTTCTCGAATAATTAATCGATCAACTCGACTATCCCAACAATTACCACATTGTGCGTACGGATGTTCTTTAAAATTGACTGATTCTACAATAAGAATCACCCTTGCATATAATCGTTTGTCTGTGATAAAACTATAAGTGCATGAAAGATCAGCTGGTGGATCACCTGGACGTTTATAAACGAGAGTATTAAGCGGTGATCGAAGTTTACCAGAACGTTCTTTCCAGGAAGTAAATGTTTCGTCGCATTCGGTTCCAGGTACAGGTGTACCGAATCTTGTTGCATTAAAAAAATCATAATGTGCCCAATAATATAAGGAACTACCAGAATAACTTCCCGTTTTGCTTTCAAATTTGACAAATAAAGCATTTGAGCTGGATACGAAATCATGTTTTTCCATTGGTTTACTAAATGTATCGCAAAAAGTCTTTATAATTTTAGCATCATCTGGCCAGTCGGCATCATAAAGAGTTAAACTTTCACCGCAATCACCGTCATATGGTTGAATAGGTGATTCGATGCGATTAACTCGAAAACTAGGAAAATAAAGTCTTGCAATTTCGCCGGGTCGACCTTTCAGAAGATAGGTACAACTAGTATACGGTGGATACCAATGTGCCACCGAGAGAAATATTCCTTCATTACCACTATGTAAAGATTCACTGTTTAATAGCCAATCACAACTACCATTTCGAACACCAGCAGTTTCTACATGGCCTGGCCAATTACCAACGTTAAAATGAAAACCGGTATTTAAAAGAGGTCCTGCTGGTGACGAAACAAACTCTACGTAAAGATCTTCACTAGTACCGATTATACTATAAGGAAATTTCCCCATACCACAGAAGGTACCAATAGTCGGACTGGTTTCATCTTTCCCATCGTAAACGCGTATGTAATCATATGGACAGTGCTCTGAGCCAGAGCTTATCGGTCTCATAGGACAAGTCATTATGTTTTCACATCTTTGTCCATCAATATTAAATTCTTCATTTTCAATGTACAATTTTATAAAAGGCAAACGTGTATTGAGATGATATTTGCAATGTAACGCTCGCGGATAAATGCCTGGATAAGCCGGACTTTGTACATAACATGTTTGTAATCTACAATCTTTGAAAACTCGTTCGCAATAACTGCCAGGCACAATTTCACCCCTTCGATTTGGATAGAGTTCCGGATGTTGACCATATCTTAAATATACTTCGAATTGTTGTTCTGCACGAGAATCAAAACTGAAGTATGTTTGATCCGTAAAATTATCCGCGTGAAATATCACACGAACAAAACTTGTTTCAGAAATAAATGTTTGTGGTTGCTCGGACTCACCACAATAAACACCTGGATCTTTTCGATTGCTCACCTCTGTTTTTGTATTTCCATCTACGATCTGTGGATGGTATAATTATATGTTTTTTTTTTTCATTTTTAAACTTTCTAATATAAATGAATAGTCGAAAAAAATTAGGAATATATGCATACCTGTAAATAACCTCCGGAACAAGTAGTAGCATTTTCCAATACGCCAACTTTAAATTTCTTGAAACGAACTCGCAGAATCCAATCTCGAGGAGTTCCACGAAATGATCGAAAACGATACCAACAAGATAATGGTTTCCCCCAATTTGTTGAAGTTACAGCCGGACTCGATACATCTTCATATAAATCTACTGTCTTGTTACAATGATCTCGATCCGCTGAGACATCCGAAAGAAAAAGGAAAGAAAAGGAAAATAAGATAGGAAATAAGGAAAAGAAAAATCAAAAAAAAAACAGGAAAAAATAGTTATATATTATTTTCATTTTTCTTATTATTTAAATTAATAATAAAATACATGAAAAAGAAAAAATTGTAATTGAATTAAAAACAATTGATCAATATTTATCATGAATGAAAAAATATGAGAAAAGAACATTACCTCTGCGGATAGCAGCAGGACTGGGGGTGGTAAAGAATAAGAAAAAAGCGAAGAATCCCCAGCCCCAGATACCCGATACCACCGGTATAAGCATTCCAAAATATGTACACCGTTATATGATCCTCTTATATTGTCAATCTAATTTCTGATTTTTTTTTTCTACCATTGCTTGTTTTTTTTTATAATCCAATACCTACAAATCCAAATATTTAAATATAAATATATATACGATATCTTATAAGATACAATGATATATACATAATCAAATTTTGATCTGAATGGAACAGAATGGAATTTATTTACAAAAATAAAAATACATTAGGAAAAATGCGAAATGGATTCTTACTTGATACCATTTTTTCTTCATCTTCAGTTTTATATTACAAACATAATTCGCAGACTATAATCAAAGACAATTTATAACAAAAATTCATTTACTCGTTATATGGATTAACCAAGCCCGGAAATTGCTCATTCCGTCATTTGCTCGTTCACTCCAAAACGGGGCTGATGATAATTGATTCAATCCGTGTTAACTCTCCTCTTGTTGACAGTTCAGGACCGAGCAAATTATATACATATATTCTTCGACTCCCCCTTTTCTATATGCGCGGCTACATAACTTTCACTCTTTCAGTTTCATTTCCTCTCGAATTCCTCTTATTTTTCTTTTTTTTGTTCTTTTTTTCTTTTCTTTAAACTCGTACATAAATAGATTTCAAAAATTTTCCAAGATAACAAAACACCTATATCGATAAATAGAAAAGAAATTATTTTTCAAAAAATATAAAGTGATACAGAATGATATTTGGAAATAGGATATAAATTTAATGCATAAATTATACAAAATAAAATGAATTTGCTCGCGTGTAAATACAAAACAGCAATAAAAATAATTATTATAATCATTATATCATTATATCATTCATTGTATATATTTTTGTATTTCATTTTTATTCTTCTTTAATCACGTTTATAACTTAACATGAACATATGTTTTATCAAGTCATATTATATTTTTCCTTAGATGAATGAGCAAAAAATTACTTACTTATAATTAGTTGAAGTATCTTCAAAATGAGGTCGACATTATATTGTCATGATAATGAGGCACTTTTACTACCTGTAGAACGCGAGAAAATGATGTATATTTAGAATAATATAAATCATAATTAAAGATTTAAAATATATTCATAAATTAATCGCTATTAGTTCATAAATTATATTGTAAAAATATAACGAAATTTGTGATATACGATTAACATATATAAATTCGTATAAATATACCACATTTCTTTTTCTATAGTTAAAAAACGCTATCCGCAGATTTCAATTCAATGTAAATTCCATAAATTTATCAATTATATCAAAATAGGTTAATTAACCAAAAAGTCAAAGATATCTTGTACAAAATTAATAATTTTTTAATTTTTTTTTATTCACATAGTTGCATTGATAAACTGAATACGCGCTAAATACTGCGCGAGCGCAGACAAGGTTTTTAGTAGATAATGGATACCAGGGCACTGCATTATTGAAAAATTATTAACAAACTTTTCTTTTTTATCTTAATATTTTACTTATTCTTTAATTAGAAATTATATCCTTTCGCATTTTTCCTCTGTGTTTTTGCTGTTTCTTTGTCTTTATTAATACGTATTGAATTTAACTTGATCAATTATTGTTATATTATATAGTTATACATATATACATATAATTTTTCTATAAATTATTCTCTATTAAATATATATATATATATATATATATATATATATATATATAGAGAGAGAGAGAGAGAGAGAGAGAGAGAATAAAAGAAGCTTCAAAAAGAAATGAAATCAAATAAATGTATATTTATCAATAAATGTGTATTTAAAATTAGTGTATTGAGAAATAAAAGAATAATAAAAGAATAAAAAAGTGCAATTAAAATAAGAATATAGCAAAAAAAGAAAATAATAAAGAACAAAAATTATTAGAATATAAAAATAGCAAAACTAATAAAAAAAGAATAGAAATAGACATAGAAACAGCAAGAACAAGTTTTCAAGAAAATGAAAAAATGAAGAATAGTAAACGAAAAAAATAAATTGAATCACTACTATACCAGTTATAAGATACTAAAATTCCATTAATAGTTGATTGAAAAATTCGAATCGCAGACTGGATGAAAGGCTAACTGGTTTGCTGCCTGTCTAGTTGACTGGATAGATGGATGGATAGCTGGCTGGCTGGTTGGTTGGTTGGCTGGTTGGCTGGCTAGCTGGCTGGCTTAACGTCCGATGAGAGATTCGGGTCGAACATCGCGCAAACTCTCTACACCCTCTTTCTTCTTCGCTTTCCCTCTTGTCCTCTTTCACTTCTCTTTTCTTTCTCATTTCCTTTCTCTGTTTTCATTTCTCTTACAACCTTTTTTTATATTTGCTTTTTACAAATACATTTTATATTCCACTTTTATATTTTTTTCACCAATATTTAAGTATCTTAATTCATTATAATTCATTAACACTATATTATTTTTATTATGTTCACTTTTTCTATATCATATATAGAGATTCACAAAAATTTAAAAATGTTTACTTTAATTTTTTATCAAATATATTTTTATTTTATATTTTAGATTAAATTTTTCTTCTACTTTTATTAAGTAATTCTTTTGCATTTCAATTTTTAAAAATGACTGACAAAAATACATATTTATAACTAATTAAACCAATTTTAAAAGTTAATGATTCAGAAATTATAATCAATAAAAATCTTTAATTGATTAGAAATTGTGAAAAAAGGAAATAAAACTATACTTCGTACTTGATAATCATAAAAGAAAAAAATATGAAATTTTCATATTAAAAATGAAACTATAGATTAATAATATAATAATTCAAATGTAAAGATAAAAAAATTTACTTTGTTTCTCCTAAATTTGCCTATTTCATAAGAATTTACTGTGTTTTTCTTTCAAATTCGCGAAAGTATTATATACATACGCATACATTTTTATGCATAATTGTATATATAAAGCAAGTATATATAAACTTGATTAAAAAATAAAAAATGAAACAGAAAAATAATTATTCAAAAAGTTGATTCGTTGAATAAATTATACAATTGATATTTTAAGGAACTTCAACACCACGTATCGTCATTCTATTTTGTTCTTGCTCTTCTCGTGAAACGATTACGATATATTTCGTTCATATATTATTTACTTAAAGAAAAACAGATTAATATTTATTTAATTTGATTTTGCAATACAATAATTATCATCAATGAAAACTCAATACAAGTCGTAAGTATACGACTGAAATGCATCTATGCAAAAGATAAAATATGTGAAAATATATTTAAAAAAGTATATATTTAAAAAATCAAGAAAAAATCGAATAGAATTAAATTTGAATATATAATAATAAAGTCGAACTATTATTATTTTGAATTCGATCATGATTTAAAATTATATCTTATTTTCCTATCTCGTACCACGAGAGCAAGCAGATATTTTTTGATCATTCTTCAACGCAGAGAGAAATATTTCGAAGCAATCAATATTCGTTTAAGAGTTTATTTACAAGTGGCAACAAAAATACTATCACCTCTTCCTGTATGATTATAGTACGTTAATATCTTCCTTAGATAAACAGGCACGTCAGAAAGAAATTTCGATCGACGTATTCAGCATAAGATTATTGCTTATCTTTCTTTTTCCTTCTTTTTCTTTTTTTTTTTTTTTAAATAGAAACATTGCAGAATCATACGCAGAACTACATCTAAAGTTTGTGTCTACGACTTGCGAGCATTTCAATGAATGCGAATTGTGTCATAATCGATTTCAGTGATCGATTAATCCAACGTGAACAATCGACGAGTTCAAAAATCGGAAAGGACCAGAGAACAATATCTTCTTTCCCAATAATGGCTGAACAACGTCAATAAAAACAATGTTTGAGAAAATATTCAAAAAGATGTACATAATTAGATATCTAGTTAAATTGATTCAAGAAAAAACACTATAATTCATGCTAGAGATGGGATACTTGAAATCTTGAAATTTTTTGCTATTTTTATGATTTGAAATTCTCGGAATTTAGACAAAGAGATTATTTTATATAATAAAAGTAATTTATATAATTAATTAACAAAAATATTATGAAAATATGAATTTATTTTTATTTAAATAATAATAATTTAATTTAATTTATGATATGATTTCACCTATTCAATTCCAAAAGTTAATTTTTTATCAAAAAAAATTATCGTTACCATTAATTAATTATAAATCTATGTTCGAAAAATTATCATAGTTGATTACGAATCTGCGATTGAAAAAATTAAAATTTGTAAACATTTTAATTTTTAACAAAATAAATATTTTTTAGAAAAAAAGAAAGAAAAAGATAAACATTTTTAGATTTCAAGAATTTCGAAACTTCGAAATTTTGAATTTAAATTCATAAATCAAAAATCAAGATTTCGACCCATCTCTAGTTCACATATCAACTTATTCATGATGAAAAATATATAATTTTCAACAAACTTCTCAAACCAGTTCATTCACCAATATTGGCAACGTTCTAGAACAGGTGATCTTTTTTATAAAGCACTAAGGCAAACAATGTGAGTTGTTTTAACATAATATTTCCTTCTATTGAGATTCAATATGTTTTCGAATATATTAAGATATGATTTCATCAAAATGCTTCTTATCATATTCTTTCAAGAATGTTACAAATATTTATTACTCCCTCTTATAAATACGTATAAGTTTCCGTCATCTTCTTGTACCCATATATCATTAAACAAAAATGTGAAAAATTTATTCAACGAAATGTGTGTGTGTATGTGTGTGTGTGTACGCGCGCGCGCGTACATATGTATGTATGTACATGTGTGTGTGTACACGCGCGCGTGCACGCACGCACATGTATGTATATATTTGTGATCATAATAATAATGATTATATTACTGCAGCAATAGTTCATTCAACTTCGAAAATTCAAATAAGAAGATAAAACAAATTGTTAGAATGTTAGACGAGGGAATAACTTTGTCTGCTCTCGCTTTTCTTACAGATTCCATTTGTTGCATAAAACAATAAACTGTATCGAGTATTCATCATATACAGAAACTAAAGTAACCACTATGTGGTCAAATAAAAAACAGTACAGAACTGAATATATATATTTGTTGGCGCGCATCGAAGATGATAATGTATGAAGAGATTTAAACATGGTATGAATATGGGCATTAATTTGAAATTCTGAACATTAAGCGTGCACGTATTTACGGGCGCACACACAATTAAGTGTGAAGTACACGCGCGTGCAGATATATTTGACAATGAGCGATTAGCGCGATGTAACAAAAAAATATCCTACGTAACGATAATTTAGGACACCGATAATTCAATGGTCGTCCATTTCATGAACACGTTGACGTTTTGTTGATGGTTGTTGATGTTCAGGTGGTTCAGGACTTTCGACAATAGCGAGCGGTGCCGGTGAACCTGGAGAACTATCCGATTCTTCATGTGAACGTTTTGCAACTCCGACGCCTGCGTCGGGACCAATAAAGCTTCCGCTAAACGTAATGGTATACTATGATAATTAATTCCAATAAATTGATAAAAAATACAAGAAAATCTTAAATACAAACCTATAGTTATATGTTGTCTGTACAATAACAGGAGCCGGACTATATTGTCCAGCTGGAGATAAAGAATGTTCTTCTGTAGTATTTCCAGATACATATTTATCTGAAAAAATATAACTATCTGAAAGAAATAGTTTTAAATAAAAAATAGATATTTTTTTAAATTACTTTAGTAGTAGATATTTATACTAATAGTATTATACTATTAGTTTATATTTTAATTTATATTAAATATTTCTATGTAATATATAGAGAAAAAAATAAATATATAAGAAATAACTTGTAGAAAAACAAATATAACCTGTAAAAGTTTTTCTAAAAATCGAAGACATTGAAATTATATAAAAAATTATTACCTTCTCTAGTCGTATCACCACTAACACCGTTTGTGACAACAGTGATTTGTTGCATTAGACGACCTTTATGAGATGATTGACTTGAAGATGCATATGGATGACCAGGTGATCCTGGTGCAGATTGACTAGTCAATTGACCAGCTGGAGAGGATACAGTACTATCTGGATAAGATTCTGGTCCTGGTGAAGCTTCTCTGCTAAGACATTCCGGTGTCATTAGGCCACTTATTCCAACATGAGATGGCGAAGCAGGTGCACTCCTATATCAAACACAAAAATTTAAATTCAAATTTTTAATAGTATCTATTAATCTATAAAAAATAAAGATATTATTAAAATCTACCAACCTAGATGAAAGTCCAAAAGGAGCTCGAAAACATGGAACTCCACGTTGTCTTCTTCGTCTGAATGCCTGTTCAATAAGTTTTGCTTCTGACTGTGGATCTATTCGCCAAAATGATCCTTTTCCTGGTTCTTCTTGACTTCTTGGTACTTTAATAAAATAACGATTTAATGAAAGATTATGCCTTATTGAATTTTGCCATCCTTTATCTGCAGTTCTATAATATGGATAATTTTTTGTAATATAAGAATAAATTCCAGATAATGTAAGCTGTTTATCTGCAGCAGATGCTATTGCTTGAACAATTAGTTGTGCATATGAATACGGAGGTTTAGAATCATCCTTTGGTGGACTACAATGTGCTGTTGTACCATTTGGACCACTACTACTTCCACTTCTGTATCGTGATTCAACACCAAGTTCAGGACTTATTTGTCTATTAGAGCTTTGTCCTCCATCATGTCTTTCCATATTAGAATTTTGTGGATCATTTGCAACAGCAGCTGCATATACAGCTACCATTTGGAGATCTGCTGATATGTTTCTCCTTCCCTGTCCTGCTCGTGGACTAGCAGGACATGAATTAGCAGCACTGATTGTTCCAGTAGGAGAAGGAAATGGGCTACTATAACCCGTATCCGGAATATTAATACGTAAAGGTGGTAATGGTGCTCTATGCTTTGGAGGAGAGGATACAGGTATATTACTTTGTTCTTGTTCATCTACTAATGATTGAAATACGAGTCTTATATTTGTACTTGGAAATCTAAATGTGCACCTGTAACAGAAGAAACATGCAAACTAAGTAAAAAAAAAATTAAGAAGGTAATAATAAGAAATAATACTTTAAAAGAAAATATGAAAGTACTTTCATAACTACAATACAAATAAATTCATTGAAAATTGTTCATAAAATGATTTTTCATTGTTATTATGTAAAGCTATAAAATTTAATTCTAAAAAAAATGATATTGCAAAATAATAATAAACAAAAAAATAAATAATAAACAAATTTAACTTAATCAAAATGATATTAATAAAAATAAAAAAACTATATAAAAATCATTCAATAAAATTGAACCAATGAAAAACGTGCAAGAAAGGTTAAGTCAGTATAATAATGATTCGAAACATATCTTACGTCTTTGGTAATTGGAAGGCAGGCGCACCCTTTCGTTGAAAAACTCCATCAACAAAAACACCATTTTTACCGTTACAAGTCATAAAGAAAAAAGGATGATCGTAGAAGATTTCAAGGTGTCGTCGTGAGATAAAGCTGGAGTGGCCCATGTTGACGTCGACCTCACCCTTGCTGCTGTTACGTCCGATAGTGATACGTCGCTGTCTAACCATGTATTCAAACTCGCGACCCTCTAACCGTGCAATCGGTGCACCTTTTGCTTCCGGGTTCCACTGCATCTTCGTCGGGCTGGCCGGTGCCGACTTCAGTGCCAGAAGGGCCCACGCGTCGCTCTCCTGAGTACGGGAGTACGTAGTAGACATAGCACCGAGTAAGCGAACCCTCCTTTGAGATAGAATGAGAGAGGGAGAAAAAGGAGAAGTAGACAGATATAGATAGATAGATATTTCGATAGATAGGTAGAAAGGTACATAGATAAATATATAGATAATTAAGTAGATAACTAGATATATAGATGCGAATAGAGAATTATAAGTTACCGCTAGAGGAAAAAACAATGCTCGAATTACCTTATGTACACACACTTTGTAAATTATGGAATTGAAAATTAGAAAGCTAAAGAAACAGAATATAAATTACATATATTAAAATCAATAATGTCAACGAGAAATCATATAAAACCTTGAAATAATTTATTGAAATAATGAATTGGCTTATAAATTCGACAAGCAACTAATCGAACAATCGATCAATCGACTAATCGATTTGAATTAAATGACTGACTAAGCATCGATTAATCAATCGATTGATCACTACACGAGCACTGAATATTCATCGATTAAAAATTATAAAATTAACATATTCGATAACAAAAAAAAAATATAAGAATTGATGTATTAATTATTATTATGATTTTCTTGAAGAAAATGACATAAATGAAAAAAATGTACATACATACATATAGATATATATATATATATATTACATGATATATACATATAAAAATATACGCACGCGCATTATAAGATTTATTTCAACATTTATATAATCAATTACTTAATATTATATCATTTTTTTGTTATTTTGAACTAATTTAATAATCAATTAATAAATAGTTGTTAACATATTTTTTTCTATGACTTTTCTATTTAATTTGTTTTTTTTTATTTGTTGTTTAATTGTTATTAGAAAAATTATTCAAATTAATTGGAAGCAGTTTTTTCAAAATCATTTTTTTTTTCTTTGTATTTTTAATTCAAAAAATAGAAACCAAATATCACATGATATAAACGCGCGTTGAATCTTTCGATTTAAATACAAAATAACATTAGATGAATCAGTCTTTGATACAATTATTGAGGTTATTAACATGAAACTCAAATTTGTTGTAAATAAGTAATAAATATTAGAATATTGTTAAAAATTTATATTTTTAATAAAATATATCTTTTGGTACATTTAAAATATTACTAATTATAATGTAAGATATTTTTATTGATTTTAAGTTGATGCAATAATATATATATGTCAATAAATATAATTGTAAAATTTTATATATAAGAATAATTAAGAATTAGAAAATATATTTTGTAAGGTGATGAATGTACATTATTATTACATAATGTCAAATTCTGTTTATTAAATGACATCAAAGATTATATACACAACCTCAACGTGCAGCCATGAATATTAAGGAATATGTTTGCATTGATAATGATATCAATAATCATTATAATGACAATGTTTATGGTCTTATAACTGAATTGAGTAGACATATATTGCAAACATATCGGTCATTTCATCGAAATATTCAATTTACTTATGATCATGATATCAAAATAATTAAACATCTTCGAATTAAAGCTTTTGAAATATTGTTGAAAAAAGGTCATCAATTGATTTCTAGCCAAGGTAATGTTATATTATTGTGATTAAATCATTTATAATACATTTAAATTTTTGTTTATGTAATTTATTTAACTTACAATCATCAATGTTCATTTATCATTATTAATTATATTTGATATCACAGATTGCAAAGAATTTCAAAAAATAGATCCATTTTTAGAAGTACAAAAATATGCTTTTACATTAAAACTAGGATTAAATCGTTCACATGATGCTATCATGTTGGAATATTTTTTACAAAAACTTGAAGCATTTTCATATGTTGAACTGCCAGTTTCTTCTATTTTACAGTTATTAATACAATTAAAAAACTTTAACATTGATTCAAAACCAATAATGGTAGGTTTTAAATTTTTATATTTTTATAAAATAGATTTATAGGATTTCATAAACATATTTTATTGTGATTTTTAGAATATATTTTATGCTGATAAAATAAATCTTACTTTTCCTAAAATTACACACAATAAAAATGATTCACTATTTCAAATATATCCCATGGAATATTTCATATCCTCAGATAAATTTGAAGCAGTATTGGAAAAATTTCCAAATACAAGAATTGCACCTAAAAATATTATAAATGAACTTAATTTCTTATATGATTCAAAGAAATCAAAAGCCATTGGAATTGAATCTACTGAGTAAATTATGAAAATATTAATCTGTTCTTATATTTAATCTTAATTTTATTATATATAAATATTCTTTTTTCAGTATACTTGTTACATGTGATTTTATGTCTAACCACATATTTGATAAAATGTCATCGCATACATTATTATGTCCAAATCAACATCTTACAATAAGTTCAGAGTTTAATTTATATATTTTACAAAATAATATGGTAAGATATAATTTTTAAATATGTAATATATAATTATATATAAGTTATTAATATATTTATGAAATTTTGCAGAGTTGATTCTAAAGCCAAAATAAATATAAAAGTTCATAAAAACAAAAATATCAGTTAAAACTTATTTATTAAATTATAAACAATTGTTAAAAGTTTTTGTTAGCTGAAAACGCAAAAACTGGAACTGTTCTGTCTCTGTTACATCACTGTATTTCACTTTATCCGATATTTTTTTCATATATGAATTTTTATATTTTATTTATATTTAAATACTTGAACATATAGTGCTTTGTATTTTACTAATTGCAATAGTATAATCTACAAATGAAAATAAGAAAAATATTAAATTTGTTCATAAGTGCATGGATATAAAATAGACAAATATTAAATAGTTTGAAAATATATTAGAAAATATAATTAATTCTTTTAAATTAAGAAATTTTATGTAAGCATAGATTGATAATAAAAAGAATATCTTTTATTAATATTTTTAATAGCAAATCTATTCCTAATATAAAATTATTTAAATTGGATTCAATATTTATCTATAAATTTATAACAAAACATTTATAAATAAATTTATAATTAATATAAAATTTTATTCTTATTACTTATATTCTTGTAGTTTGGCTAGAAAAATTCAAAACAGTTAATTCAAAACTTATATAAACATAGTTTGATATATATAATATAACATTAAAAAAAATCTTTTAAATCTGTATAGATTTTTTTTTATAAATAATTTATTTTTTAGATTGAAAATAAATGTGAAAATATATACAATTTTCCTTCAGAAAAAGGAACTACAACAAATTATTTGTATCTTCCTTTTATACAAACAAATACAGAAGAAACAGAGAGCATGATAGATACATGGAAATTTTTTGATCAGAGTATTAGTAATGAATCAAATAGTGGTATAAACATTTGGAATTATATATGGAATGAAATCAATATTATAAATACTATATCAGCTGAAAATCATCAAACATGGGAATGTTTTGGAGAAATAGAATCTATTAAAGAATTGATGTTTGTAACAGATATGTCAATTGCAGCAATACATCTAGAAAAAATTAAAGAAATGAATAATTTGTCATTACTTTCAGAAAAGGTAAATTATTAACATAAATCTAATAATTATTTATAATAAATTATTTTTATGAATAAATATATACAGATAAAATATGCATATATATTTTGATATAATAACTTCAACTTTAATTATTATTTTTTAAATAAAATATATCTTCAAGCATTTTACTATTACTATTTTACTATCTTTTCTATTTATTTATTTATTTAATATAGGTAATGAATAGGTAAACATTTTACTGTCTTTTCTATTTATTTATTTATTTAATATAGGTAATGAATTCTTTGCTTTTTTTGGAAGAAATTTCAGCTAAAGAATTTATACATGATATAAGATCAATGTTAGTGGGCATAGAATCAAATTCATTCAAATATGGAGATGTAGTATGTATTTTACCTAATCTTAATAAGAAATTATTATATGAGAAGTAAAATGTATAAATCATTTAAATTTTTTAGATAGGATTTACTTTACGAAAGAATATTAGTGTGTATGGTATATGTTCAGAATCAGTAAAAAAAATTTGTCAAGAAGCTATTAATTGGGGTAATTGTTTTAGATTCTTATGGAATCTTGTTATACCCAAATCACAAAATATCAAATTACCACAAGAAGGACTAATGTTTAAGGTTTATAATAAAATCATATGAAAAAAAATCATATGAAAAAAATAATATATTTACATACAAAAATTCATATATATACTAATATTTTGTAGGCTATGTGTGCGAACGTAAAAGAATTATTACTTTATTACCAAGCAGTACTATTAAGAATTTTTACAAATGAAAATAAATCTGAAGGGATATTGAAAATATTTGAAAAAGTACGTTCTGTAGCTACATTAATTACTAAAGTTGCTAAAGTTTGTGAGTCTTATAAAGAAAATCAATTTACATTTCGAGGAGGAAATAATATTCTTACTAACATTTATAATGAAGCAATTAAAGCAACAGATACTAAGATTGCTTTAGTATTCTATTCATTATTAAAATCTTGCTGTGAAGTTTATTTTCGGTATGTATTATAAAAAATATAAACATATAGTTTCGTGTTTTCATTTTTATTCACTTTTGTAGATTTAAAATATTAAATAATATGTGATTAAATTCAATATTACAGATTTTTACAGAAATGGATTTTTGAAGGTATATGCGATGATATTTATGGAGAATTTATGATTAAAACGAGGCCACAATATTTACGTAGTAGAAGTCACAAATTTTGGACGAAAAGTTTTAGCATTTACAATGATGCAGTACCAGTTTTTTTAAATGATTTAGCTGAATCGATCCTTCAATGTGGAAAAACAGTAAGACTTTTAAGAATTTGTGATTCCAAAGTAAATATATTTAATATATTACATTTTATATATACTTTATATATAATTATTTTTATTAAATTCCATATCATATTGATCTTCGTATAATGAATATTTAGAATCCAATTTGTCGTGTTTGTATAACTGAGCAACCAGATATAAATGTTTGTTTAAGCGTAATTGCATTACGTGATCAATCTTTAAGATATCACGAATATGAAAAAAAAGGTAAATTTGCTCTTGGTTCGATAGTTTCTCTTTCTACGGCTATTCTAAATCAAAAACAATTAGAAAAAGGAATATCAAAAGTAATTGTACAAACAGAACGTAATGCACTATTAAAAGTTCACGGTATGTATATTTTTTATTTATAACAAAAAAGATACATTATCTTATGTTTATGTATCTTATGTTTATGAATAAAAATAATAGAAATACATCTTTTATTTTATTTTTTATAATATTTTATACAAAACTATTAGAAGAGACGAAAAAACAGGAAGATACAACAAAAACATTAACACAAACGAAAGATTACACAGATTTGGCAAATCCTCAAGGACAAATATTTATAAGTAATTTACAGCAAAAAAAAAAAAAAGAAAGTGAATCCAATAAATTGCTTTTACAAATAGAACATAATAAAGAAGAAAATACAATAAAGTAAGAAATATTATGATATTTTGAAAACAATACAATAAATTGACAATATTTAATATTCAAATCAAATAAAAACTTAAATTATAGTTAAAAATATATTATTTACAGAACAATGGTTTGGAATTATTATGAAAATGTAACTAATGATATTAATAAACGACGTATTCGTTCACAATGGCGAATTAAAAGAATGAAATTTTATAATAAGAGAGTAGATATATTAAATACAATAAATCAAGATTTAAGAAACGAATTAGAAAAAACTGAGAAACTTGAACATGTAATAACTTCAGATTCTTTAATTGAAATTCCAATTCCATTTGAAGATGAAAATAAAAATTATACAAATACATCTTTTCAACAATCATATGCAATATCAACACCAAATATTACAATTGATCAAAATCAAGATTCAATACAAAATCAATATTTACTTGCGAATTACAAACATAAAAAAACAATAAGCAATAATAATGAAAAATATAAATTTCATAATTTTGATGAACTGAAAATATTAAATAAAAAAACAATTTCGGAAATTTCATCAAATAAAAATAGAACAAATGAACAAATAGATGAAATTTTAGAGCAATTATCAACTCATTGCACACATCATTCAACAATAAGAAGACCTAATCTTTTGAATGTTATAAAATTAGATAACGCGATAACAGAATCTCAAATTAGTAACATACATTGTAATAATATGACACCAAATAATAATGAACTTGATATACAACAAATTGAATTTAGTTCTGCTACAAATGAAATAAATAGAAAGACCATTAATTTTACTGAAAGCATAACAAATCAAGGAAATAGTAACTTAGAAACACCAATGTCTTGTACAACAGATAATTTTACTATTTCATCAGTACAAAGTCCCATTTCACTGTATAATTTAGAAGATTCATCACCTACGGAAATTTCATCAATAATACCATCAAGTTGTGCTTATTCAATAACTAAATCAACTCTTTCTGTAAAAAAACATTCAGATCTATTTGAATTAATTCGTAATGAAAAATATAATAAAATATCATCGGTAATAACTCCCTTGAGTATTACCGATGTTGAAATAATTGATCATATTTCTCTTCAAGCTTACTTAGAAAAGTCGATTCGTATTCCTCTTAACATACAAAGTCGTCTCGTTAGCAATGCTATTATTAAATATTTTTTAAATGAAAACAATTTGCTTTTACATTTGCATAGTTTACGAAGCTATTTTTTTTTGCTAAATGGAGAATTTGCAAAGACCTTAACAGATTCATTATATGCACGTTTATATGAAATCTCTGTACCCATTGAATTATTTAATTCAGTTACATTGACTAATCTTCTAGAACGAGCACTTGTTAATTCATTTAACAATGTTTATGTTAATTCAGAACTTCTCAGTCTTTCGGCAATAGACACACCAGCTCAGTTAGAAGTAAATATTTTCTTTTTATTATTTATTCTTATTTATTCTTTCTATTCTTTCATAATTTTGTATACAAATTGTTAAGTTTTATTTTATCAAAAGAAATTAATAAACTTTATTATAAATCCTTTATATTATTATAATTCTTAGATATCAGATCCAGCTGCTTTAGATTGTCTTTCTCTCAATTATAAAATAAATTGGCCACTTAATATTATAATTGATGAAACAGTCATGAAACAATATGGTAAAGTATTTAAATTTTTAATAACAAGTGGTCGAGTTTCATGGGTATTACAAGAAGATTTTAATATTATGAAAAGAGAAAAAAAAGCAATTACATCAGAACAATATCATAAAGTAAGAGAAAAATAATTTTAATTTTAATTTAATTAAAAATAATATAATACATTCTAATTCTAATTTATTTTGAAAGTTAATCCAATCGCTAATTTTAAATTAATTTATTTTTAGTTACAATTATATAGACATTCAATGACACAATTTATGAATGCATTGCACAATTATTTAACATGTAGTGTTTTGCATGCAAGTTGGGCTGAATTTGAAAAAGATTTAGAACATTCATTAACTGTAGACCAAATTTATTTATCACATGTAAATTATATAAAACGAATACTTTCAAGGTAAAAATTGATATGTATTTTTTGATTTTTTAATGATAAATGAAAAAATTAATTTTTTATTTATCATTATATTATTTTTTATAGATGTATGCTCAATAGTCGAGAAGAAAAAGTACGTATATGTTTAACTAATATATTTAAAGTCATTTTAAAATTTCATAATAGAATAAGATCTCAAACCTGGATAATGAAATCTACGGGATATATTCATCCTAATTTTAAAAAACTGGAACAAATGTATCAAGCATTCTGCGAGTTGCGAGCATATATGTCACATGTTGCGTTTAAATTAGCTACAAGTGGATATGAACCACATTTAATGCATTTTTTAAATGCTCTTAATATAAACCAAATGTATGACTTAACTGTTAAGACTTATTGTAACTCTGTAACCTCTTCAGAACTTTAATATTTATCATATGTCTGTTCCTTTTCTTCTATACTAATCTCAAAATCTATGAAATGTATCAAACATTCTACGATTATATATGTCATATGTTGTGTTTAAATTAGTTACAAGTGGATATGAACTATATTTAATGCATTTCCTAAATATATTCCTCTTAATATAAACGAAATGTATGATTTAACTGTTAAGACTTATTGTAATTCTGTATATTCTTCAAAACATTAATATTTATCATATATCTGTTTCTTTTCTTTCATATTAATCTTAAAATCTATTACACTATTAATATCATCAATTACAAATTATGTGCTCTTTTGTTTCTGATTTTTGCAAAACTATTGTATATATGAATAAAAAATTTAGTCAATAATTTTCTCATGTTATAAATCTTTCATAACAATATAATTTTATAACATAATATAAATTATTAAATCTTTCTAATAAAAATATTAAATATATCATTTTTGTTTTATTCAAAAAAGAATATTATTTAAAAAGAATATATCATATAATTTCAATAAAATATTAGAATTAACTTTATTATACAATTACAGTCTGCATTGACTTATTTTTAGAAAGAACATAAGCACAACGTGTACATAAACCATTTTTTTGCGTTTCAGGATATCTTCTACATCGTTCACATAACGCTTTTTGAATTTCAGATACTTGAATTCGTGTTTCATTGATTGTATTATTTTCAATCAATGTTATCGATGACAGTTGTAATATTTCGCATAATTCAGATATTGATGAGTGTCGTTCATCATGAAGGAGCTAACAAAAAAAGTAAACAAAAAAAAAATTGATACACATGTATTCTGTTTATGCACACAAAACAATTTTAATTTCTTTTATGTATATAATACTTACACAAAGCGAAATAAAATCTTCCTTATTAGCATCTATAATACCATGCAACTTCCATGTAGTTTTATTAGCAATTTTTAAAATGTTATATCTTAATCGAAGTGCCACATTTATGTGCTGTACAATACTTGGATCATTCCAAGAATTTAATACATTGTATTGAGTACAATGTAATGGTATATATGCTATATATTATGATTAAATTAATTAATAAAAAAGTATTTTGAAATTTTATATATTTAATAAAAAAGAATTTTACCATAATTTTTAGGATAATATAACCATGCTTCTTCTGCTAAGTGTGGAAGAATAGGAGCAATAGATCTTATAAGAACATTTAAAATTTCTTTTATAACTTGTACAGCTGCAATGCGTATTGAAGATGTTGCCTCATCACAATAAAGTCTATCTTTGATTAAAGTACAGTAAAGACCTGATACATTATTTGTTATAAAATTCATAATCATTTTACTTGCATGATGATAATCATAATTATTATAATGTTGCTGTATCTAATGACATATAATATTTATCATAATACATTAATATGTTTATTTTCAAAAATTAAAAAATAAAAAATATATATTACCTGTTCATTATAACAAAATAATAAATATAACATATATTTGTCAATAATTCGATATTGAGGTTTACAATTAATATCTTCGTAATAAGGATGTAAAGCACCTAAGAGGAAACGTAATATTAAACGAAGTTTATAAACGCTTTGTTTACATCCATCAAATATATTTTTTGAAACCGATATTTGTGCATGTTGAGAGCCATGATTAGCTACCCACCATCTAAATAAAATAAAAATAGAAAGTTTAACCATATATCACTAATTATACAATTATATTATAATACCTTAAAACATCAACACCATATATTGGATTTTTTTCTAAATTAGATCCACCTTGTAAAATTTCTTTCGGATTTATCACATTTCCTATTGATTTTGACATTTTTAAGGAATTTTCATCAACTGCAAATCCATGTACAAATATAGCACTAAATGAAAAAAATATATATATATATATATTTATAATATGTATATATAATATATACATGTACTATGTATATATAATATATACATAAACAATATATAGACAATATAATAAATATAATAAATATATAGACAAAGTATCCTAAAAATGTAATTTCAAACAACATTTTTCTTTGCAATTTCGGTTTTGTTAACAAAAATCATAAAATGCATAGTTAAACCATAAAGAAATAATAAAATCATTGAAAATGAATGAATAAATTATGATATAAAAAAGCGAATATAACACTTTTTTAATAAATGAATAATAAATAATACAAATTGATGTAAAAAAAAATAAATAATATATTATAGCATTAAATTAAAAAATAATTAATAAGTAGATAAAATCAATCACTCACTGAAAATTAAATTCGAGCTTTAAAATACTTCTTCTTGGATATTCTTCCTTAATATTTATTTCATTGATATTTTAATATCTTTTCCTAGTATTGAATTAATTCTTAAGATTTGCGTAAATTTAATAACAAATAAAACATCATAAAAAAATAACACAAAAACAATATATGTTAAATCAACATATCTATTCTTTATTTTATTATAACCAATACTGATTACTACAGCATTGATCAATTAAAATTCAATAGAAGAATTGAATTTAGTTTTTTTTTAATTTTTCATCTACATTATTACATTTTAATATTAAACACTTCTAAATCATTAAATTCTGATTTTGAACTTTTAAAATTGATTTTAAAAGTTCTCGGAACTCGGAAAATTTATATATAGTATGAATTCTAAAAATTTTTTTCTTTTTATGCAAGAGTTTTTAATATCTTGGATTCATTCTTCCATTCCAAATCCTCAATGTGTTACTTTTTGAAAAAAGAATTGAGCTATAGAGGAAATAAATGCATAAATTGCTATATTTTATAGAAAAATATTATATAGTAGATATAATGGCTAGAAAAATCTATGAGCATTTAGGACAAAACTTATAATTTCTAAACTAATCTATTTTTGACTTAAAATCTTAATATTCTTTTAAAGGGGATTATACATTGATTGATGGAAAAAGAGTATAGTATTAAAAAAAATATTAATTTTTAATTTTTTATTTTAATTTTTGAATAAAAATTATAATTTTAATAAAATTATCAATTATATTCAATTTATATTCAATTATTATTTATTTTTTTATATTAAATTATTCAATAAGACATAAAAATATAATTTGAATATATAATTCAAGTATATAAAAGAATATATATAAAAGATGTATATAAAAAAAATTATATATTTGAATTATATCAAATTATGCCAAATATATAAAAGAAATATATAAAAGAATTAAACAGAACTAAAATTTTTTGAAGAATTTTAAATTAAATTTAGAATTTTTTATTTGATAAAAAAAAAATTAAATTAAATTAAAAAACTTTTTATTGTTTATTTTATGTTGCTTGGACTTATTTATTCAAGTTTAATGGTACATACTTAATATTATAACCATAACTCAAGAAATCTATGCACTCTATGATTGATCAATATTTTTTAATAAAGCCTAAATGAAAGCAAAATGTTGCTTGAAATTACCTAAAGAATTAATTAAAATATCCTAAGAATTTATTGTTCAATATTTCTATTTTTGGGACATCTTCTAATATGCTTTACAATAATATATGTTATTTTTAAAATACTTTATATTTTATTTACCTATAAGATGGACATTCCTGTAAAGCTATAGATGTTATTAAGGATGATTGAAACCAACCATTGAATTGATCATAGCCTTCTAAATAAAGATTTGCTTTTCCATTTGGTAGAATCATTGACCATGAAATTCCACTATCAAACCAAATATCCATAATATCCTAAAAAGTTTTCATATCAATAAATAATATATTTAATTTTAATTGTCGTTTCTCTTATGCATCTTAAATAAATATTTGATAAATAGAATTTACATTTCCTTTTTCTATATCATCTGCTGCGATATTCAATTTTTCAATCATATCTAATCCTATTAAATCTTTTACTGAATATTCCCACCAACAATCAGGACCGTACTTGTCTATGGAATTGCATAATCGTTCAACTATTTCTCTGAAAAAATAAAAAATAATATAAAGAAAAATCTATACATAAAACTAGATTATATAATATAATAATATATTTATAATAAAGAATGTAAATAATAACATATACATAAGCTTACTCATTTGTAAATGCTTTACCCGTTGTTTTACTATACACTACAGGTATAGGTGTCCCCCAAGAACGTTGTCGCGAAATACACCAATATGGTCGATTTTTTATTCCAGTAAGTAAAGCATTCATAAAAGATGTACGATTACATTTAGGATATATATCTATATCTTTGATACTATCCTTATAAAATTAATAAAATAAATAGAAAAAAAGTTAATATATTTTTATTATTAAATTTCTATCATAATTTATAAGTAATATAATATTAATAAAATGACTTACAATAATTTTTTCCTTGATAGAATTTATATCAATGAACCATTGATTACTCGCACGAATAAGAACTGGTTTTTTCGTTCGCCAATCATATGGATAACTATGTGTTAATGTTTCTACATGCAAAATATCTTGATTCAAAAGATCTATCACTTTATCAACTCCTTCTGTTAATACTTGTAGTCCACAAAATTGTGAACCAGCTTCTTTAGTATATCGACCTTCAGTGTCAACTATAGATAACTATAGCATATTTACTTATCATGAGATATTAATGTTATTCATACAATATTATTATATAATTGATATTATTTGATATTATTTTTATTATTTTAATTAAAAATAAATTACAATATATAATTTAATAACTTACAATATGAATTTTATTTTCTAATGCAACTAAAAAATCTTCTGGACCATGTGCAGGAGCAGTATGAACCAATCCTGTTCCCAAATTTGTTATAACATGATTTGCAGCTAAGAAGGGGCATTTGTGCTTTGTGAAAGGATGAAAATATGTGCTGCTCTCTAATTCTCTCCCTAATAAAACTTATCTACATTATTATTAATGTAATTCAAAATAAAAAAAAATTACAAATATATTTAAAAAATATTTAAATTTGATTTTTAATCAAATTTACCTTTAAAACATACTAATGTTTTCAAAGAACCAAGTTTTAATTCAATAGTACTTAATAAATCTTGTGCAATAATATATAAATCTCTTGAATTATTTTCAACAAGACAATATGTAGCATTTGCAGAAAAAGTTATAGCTTGATTAGCTACTAAACTCCATGGTGTAGTAGTCCATATTAATGCATATATTGCATGATTTTTAAATGAATTTAAATTTACTGGAATATTATCAATATATAGACGAATAATAACAGCTTTACTTTGGTGTTGTTGATTATATTCTAATTCGGATTCAGCTAATGCTGTTCTGTAATATAATAATAAATATAAGAAAAATTTTATTTGTAAAAATTAAATTATTTAATTTTGGACATTTAACCTTGAAGATGGAGACCAATAGACTGGCATAAAATCCCTAAATATGATACCTTTCTTATATAATTTTATGAATTGACGAAGTTGATTTTTTATATATGATGAATGACTGGTAAAATAATATCCAGATTCATTCCAATCAGCTGTCACACCCCATGATTGGAAAGCTTCTTTCTGTTTAATAATAGCTTCTTCAGCATATTTACGAGCTGAATTCATACAAAAAGAGAAAAAATGAAAAATATAAAAATATATCTATATCTATATCTATATCTATATCTGAAAATATGTAAATATCTTGAAAATTATACATGATATAATAATAAAAAAAATTCAAGAGAAAATTCTACTTTCATCTTATTAATGATTCTATATACATTATATATTAAAATATATTACATTATATAATATATATATATATTATATATAGTGTAGTATAATTTAAATTACATTTTTTTAAATTAAATTTTTTTTATATTTTTATAATTGATATCAAAATATTTTCCAACTATTTCATATTTTATTAACATATATATAACTTTTTAAATTGAGATATTAAATCTCAAACTTAATATACCGTCAGTATTATTCATGTTCATATATATTAAATGATCTTTCTAAAACCATAAATGAGTTGTTTTTCTATCAAAAAATATATAACTTTTTACTAATCCTTTTTAGGATCACTTCTTTAAAGCAATTTTTGATTAAGCAACCTGTCCATATATATTAAATAATGACAATATTAAATAATGCTGGCAATATATCAAGTTTATAGATATAATATTTCAATGCAAAAGATGAAAATAATTTTAAAATTGTTTTGATGTCAGCTAAAACATGAAATAAAAAATATAATTCTCATTTAAAAAAATAATTATACTTTAACAGAATTTAAATTCATTCATAGTTTTCAAAATATATTTCAGATAAAATGAAATAAAATATACATTATATAAAATAAATATTTAGCTAACAATAACAAAAAAAATTTATTAACTAAGAATCTATTAATTATACCTTTCTTTCTAATTTCTAAGGGATTTTCAGCATTGTTATGTACAGCTTTTAGCTCAATTGGTAAACCATGACAATCCCAACCTGGTACATAATGAACTCGATTTTGATTTATAATCTTATATCTTAATGTTATATCCTTAAGAATCTATAAGGATTTATAAAAGTAATATAATATTATATAATATGTATATTATAATAAATAAATTACAAAATACAAAACCTTATTAATAGCATGTCCCATATGGGGAATTCCATTTGCATAAGGAGGTCCATCATGTAAAATAAAATCTGGTCCTGAAAGATTTTTCTTTTGCCAATCATACAAGTCAGAAAAACCACACTTCTACAAGAAAACAAATATATAAATAAATTATAAAATATTATAAAATATAGATAAACAAATAATATAATATTATAAAATAACCTACTTCAGTTAAATATTTATCTTCCTGTACTCGTATTTTACCATTTAGATGTACACGAAATTGAGTTTGTGGAAGTAAAATAGTTTCGGAATATTTGCCTTGTTTTTTTGATTTGGTTTTTGTGTAACTTTTAACAGTATCTGCTAATTCATCATTTGTTTTTCGTTTTAAGATTTGATTTGTAATTAATGTTCGTTTAATTATAAATTTATACATATTTACTACTTTATTCACTGAACATATTTATACACGTAATATGGATATTAAATAAAAAATGCTATTATACTAATTTGAATTAAACATTAAATCAAATTAAGCTTGATCTATTATTATATACATTTTCAATTATACGGATACAATTTTATTAATAATAAAAAATAATAAAAAATATAAAATATACTTAATATAATTTAATTATTCTTATTACATACAATACCAAAAGTTATCTTTAACATACATATATAAACTACTAACATTAATATCGAGTTTATTATTTTCTCTTAGGTATTAGAATATTTATTTTATTTATTTTTTTTTTTCTATATAATATTAAAATTTGTCAAATATAAAGTTTCGTCAAATATAATTTGAGAGAAAATTTAAAAAGAGAAAGTAATATTAAAGTATAAAACACAAGGGATTTAATTGTACCATAGGTAGGTTAGTTCGTTCTAGTTTGTCCCCAACTGATCCAATTTCAATCTTGTGTTTGGTTATTATTAATGAAACATGGCTACAGTTTTCGAAAGTTCATTCTTATCAAATAGAGTACATCGTATCGAGGAACGATATGAAGGATCGACAAACACTTTTGGCAAATGTGACTGCACTAGCTATAGCTATCTTGCCTTGAGCGTCATTCTATTCATGATTGGAACCGCTATTACTATTTTTTCTTTGGACGATATCGTAGGTGAACACATATTTTTTAAACTTGGTCACATGTGGCTTATTGGTCCAATATTTATTTGTTCTGGACTAATGGTGGCTGTCAAATGTATGCTTTATCTTCGACGAAAATCTGTTATACAAATGATCTTTCATCAACGACAATTGTTCAGAGTAAGTAATTATTTTTTTATATGATCTATTTAATATCTGGAAATATTCTACCAATGATTAATTTTATTTTTATATTCAATTTCGTATATAATTTTTTTATGAGATTGATGTTATTGACTATATAATAAAAATTGTTGCATATCAGTAGAAATATACATATATTTCCTATACATATTTTTTATACATATATTTATATGTTGATAATTTCAAATATCAGAATCTTTTAATATAAGATCTTTTAATAATAATAATAATCTTAGAATCATAATCAGAATCTTTTAATATAAGATCTTTTAATAATAATAATAATTTCTTAAATATTTAATATACAAAATATGTATTTATGTATATAGTATTAAATGTATTTAGCTATCAATTAATATCAAAATAAATAAATTTATTAATAATTCAAGATGATTTAATCGTTAAATACAGCATTTACAGGAATTAAGTGGTACTCGTGGTATTGAACGTATTGATATACAAACTCCAGGTCCACCTTCTTATGAAGTAATTGCTCAGGAAAACTGTAATGAATTACCTCCGCCTTCTTATACAGAAGCGGTAGCGCTTATACGCAAGATTGGAAGCAGTAAGAATTTTTCATTCTACTATAATATTTTATTATTAACATTATAGCATTTTTTTTTCTTCCACGCTTTAGATACCAAATCAAATAGTGCAACTGTTTCTTGTGATAGCATCGCTATTGATCAAAACGTGAGGTGTAAACCTTGAAATAGTATTTTTTTTCGATCGGAAGATTGATCACAATAAAAGCAGTAAATTATCTTATTAAATTATGAATGATTGTTCGTCTTTTTTATGTCTGTTTGTTACATTGAACATTCTTTTTTTCTATTATAAAAAAATGTTATTATCGCGTATCTTATACATTAAAAAATAAGGGAAAAAAAGATGTATTCAATATATGCATTTATTAGAATATTAATGTCAATGAAACAATGATAAACATATACAACGATTACATATATTTTTTTCATAAAAAGTATTTGAATTGAAAAAAATTTATAAGATATGTTAATCATTCAATTAATGAAAGAATTCCTCACAAAATGAAGTCATATGCAGAAAATTTATACATTAATATAATAACTAGTATAAGTTTTTTTAAATATACAAATTTTTATAAATATAATACAAAAAATTCAAATAATTCATATAAAAATTTTTATGTTATATCTTTTATAGAATAATGAATTTTATAAATTGAAAAAGAAGTTGCAATAATATGATAAATCTTATTTATTTAAATATGTTGTTTCAATTCATATTAAAAGTAAAATTTAGTAACATAATTATCATTGAAATTTTTAATAATTAGACAATTATCATTATCATTATAGAGTTAGAGAGTGTGTAAGTTTTTATTACAAATTTATTCAAATTTAACATTTATAAAATAAAACTTACGCATTTTGCGTATTAAACATTATGACAAATTATAAAAACAAGAATATAAAAAAGATATTACGTTATTAGTTAAAATTTAAAAAAAAATTTGTAAAAAATTTGATTGTTCATTTAAAATGTATTACTTAATATTAAAACGAATAAAAAACGACGTTTTATGTTTTGCATAATGTTTATTTTTAAGATATAGTACACGCGTTAAAAACAGACCAAAAGCAACTCTTTAAATGTTTTTTTTAAGTTTTTTAAAGTTTTATAGAAAGTGTACAATTATTTATGTGCAGTCATTTTATGGAAATAACTTTTGTAAAAGGATTATATAAAGAAGAAAATTAAACAAGTTTTGATATAAAGAGAAGAAAGAAAGGAGAAAAAAAAATAGGGAAAAAGAAAAAGTGAAAATTTATCTTTCAGGATTGAGCTACAGCCAACATTTCTTCTTGATGAATAAGATGAGTTGTATGATTGACAAGACTCATTAGTTTTGATAAAGATGCAGCCCATGCGTCCAAAAGAGCAGCCGGCTCTTGGGTTCCTGTAAAACGAACCACACCGGCTGGACGATCTGTACGGGCATTTATCACACCAGTTTCTACTAAACTGCACAGACATGCTTCAGTTTCTTCAACTGGTAAATCCAATAATTCAGCCATGCGAGTCAATGTAATTTTTGTGTAATATTTTGCCATAATCCTGATATTCTATAGTGAAATAAATATTCAATATAATTTTGTTAAAATAAAATGAAATTCTTAGTTTTCAAACTTACATGTTCGACAACACGATTTCGAAGATCGGCCCACCGTTTACGTCCTTCTTCAGTCCATAGGCTAAAAACTTCTGTAGCTTTAAGATCTCTTTCGTAAATTTCGCAAAGTCCTGACCACTTTATTAGTTCTGGATTTACAAAAAGTCTTAATAATTCTCTAAACAAAATAAAAATAAAAATTTATTAATATAAAAAATATTCATACTTAAAGAGATTCATACTTAAATTTTTTTTTAAAAACAAATAAATAATACTTGTATGTTGGTATCTCATCAAGAAGTTTATCAGAAAGCAACCTATGGGTCAAATCAGCTTGTTCTGGTTCATGTGGTGCAAGTACAAGATACAGAACAGCTCGTGAAAGTGCAGCATGTCTTTTTTCAGAATTATCTCTAACTGCTGGAGTTTCCAATACTGCTCGATTATGTCTACATAATTCTAAATGCCAACCTTCATGACGAGCCAATTCCATCATTAGACTGAAATAAAATTTTTTTCTAATAATAAATTTTAAAGCTTTATATTCATCAATTCAAATTAATAATTATTAATTTACTCATAATATTTCAATTTAAGAGATTGTGTTTCTTCATCATTTTCATCAGTAAAAAATTTAACATTAATTTTTTTAGCTATTATTTGAGTGCGCATAAAATCTTTTTTTGCTAAACATAATCGCATTTGCTCTAGGATAAGAGATGCTTTTTCTAAACGTGACATACTACCATATGTTTCAACCTAAAATAGATATAATTTTATTATACATAATTTTTAACTATCTATTATATTATTTTTTTTTGAAAATTCCATACTTGTAATTCAAGCATAACAGCTGCTGCACCTGAAATATCTCCATCTTCTTCTTTGATTTTTGCCAAACGATGAGTAAGTCTTGCTCTTTCAACTTCTACATATATCTTTGACAAGAATTACTTTTTATTAATTATATATTTAATATTATTGATTTTTTAGATATTTAAAAATTTAATTTAAATATCTTTTAAATATCTCTATATTTTAATTAAATAATCACAAAGTCTAGATACTTTACCTTTCCTTCTGTTACAGTACGTAATGTTTCTATTAATTTAATTTTAGTTTCTTTATCAGGCATTTTATCTATGTAAGTACAACATTCTTGAACCATTGCTGTAACAGCTCGTTTTAATTGAGAACGTCTTTTGGATAACAATACTATGTGTTCATTTAATACTGCCCAATTCTTTGCTTCTAAACAAATTTGAACAATAGCAACAAGAATTCGTGATGTAGATGCCACATCTGCACTCTAAAAAATATTTTTATTATTTGCATATTTTAATCACAAACATAAATATAAAATTAAATATAAAATTAATTAAAAGCGTAACTGTTCGTGCTAGTTTTTCTAATGTTAGTAATTGATCCAAAGCATCATGTAACTTTCCTTCACTTGCTAATTTTTTACATTCTGGAATTTTAACATCACAATTGCTACTATAATCCACCTCCATTTTTAAAATTTTATTAAAATCCAATAATCTTGCCCTTTATTAATTAGAAAAATAATCAATTAAAGTATTTAACATTAAAAATATAAATAAATTATAAATTTAAAAATATCAATAAGTTACCTTAATTGAAATATCTACAAATTGTAAAGCAAACTTCTTTCAATGAAATAATTCTGGTACTTTCTCTTTATCAAAAAAATTGTTTTATTTGATCAAATATAATAGGAAAATATAAATATTTTTTTTAAGAAATATTTTCTTCACATATGATTTTTTATATAAAATTCACGTAAATCTAAAATATTTCTCATTCCACATGACTTAAAATTGATTGTCATCCACCATTTGTAAAACAGTACCAATAAATGTTAAAGTTAACCACAGTCTACTTTAAATACATAGAAGCTATGATGTTAAATTTGGCAACATTGCTTTTGCTATTGGAATTGGAAGTCAATATAAATTTTTAATATGTAAATAATATATAAATATTATATATATTATATTATATATAATTATAATAAATAGAAATAATATATAAATATTATATGTTATAAAAGAATATATATAAATTTCAGATAAGTTTAAGGTTATAATGCTTATAACATTTATATTTAAAATATTTATATTTAAACAAATATTAGTATAATATATTATATTAGTATAATATTAGTATAAATTTAAATTATTTTATAAATAAAATTGTAATTTTTAAAAGTGAATAATTAAGTATATAATAAGATATTAAAAATAAAAATAAATAATAAAGATAATTCTTAAAAAAAATTATTAAAGAAAAGATCTTTGCAATCAATTACAAATATTAAATCATATTAAAAGACAATATTATAATTTAATACATAAAAGAAATATTATAATATTTAGAATAATATTTAGAAAAATATGATAAGTTTACACATCATCTTAATTAGGAATATTATCATAATACTATTTGAGTTTTAATGTGAGTGGTTTGCCAGTAATCATATTATTCTATTTTATAAAATAAAATTAAAAAAAAAAACATATAATAAAAATATAGTATTATACATAAATTATATATAGTACATAATATTTTACATAATACTTTACATAAAAAAATTCTACAATAATTAAAAAAAAAAATTATTAAATAATAATATATTATTATTTAATAATAATATATATAAAATTTTTAATTTTAAAATTTAAAATTTTTAAATATAATTTTTTCATACATTTCTAATTGATTATTGTTTATATTTTTCAGGTAATTATTTATGTGAAAAAAATCAAATGTTTAAAAAAACAAATAATAATTTAAACAAAATATAATAAATATGATAAACAAAATAATTTAAATAAATATGTAATTATTATATTATCATAATTATCATATACATATTTTTAAATCATAAATAATTTTAATTATTTAAATTAAATATTATTGTATAATAATTTAACTAAAATTTTTTATGATTTTTAGCATATAAAAATTAAAAAAATAATCATTATCATTTATTATCTTTTATTTTATTACTATGTCTTTATTTTATTGTAATTATTGTATATTATTGTATCTGTATAGATGAAGAAAATTATTAACTTTTTTAATAGTTAATAAAAAACAATTAATCAAAATATATATTTATTTACCTTTATTTTAATTTTATTAATTTATAATTAATGATTTATAAATATCATTTTTAAAAATGAAAAACAGATATATTCATAATTTTGAATAATTTGTACTCCATTTTTTTCAAAATCTTTCCTTTTTAACAATAAAGAAAAAATAATAAAAAATAAATTGATAAATTGAGAAAAATTGTAAAAAATAAATTGGAAAATTGAAAAAAATTATAGCAAAAATATTGTTTTTTTCTATAATTTTCAATGAAGTAATAAGCTAAAAAATAAAAAATTTTATAAAACATGAATTTTTCTAAATAATAGCAATTAATTACTTTTTTCTCATTTTTTGGAAATATAAAAATAAAAAGATAACTGTTTAATTTTATAATGCTATCATAATTTCCTTTGCAAAGGATAATACTGTAATATATTAATGTATAAAATTTTAATTAATACAAAAAATAAAAATATTATATATATGTAATAGTATTATTACTACTATTATAATATTATATATATAGTATATAGTATTATATATAGTATAGTAATACTCTTATTATACTATTACTACTATTATTAAATTACTATATTATATTATACAATATAAATATAGTATAAATAAAAAATGCAAAATGAAAAATATTATATTCCTCATACTATCGTATATTTTAATTTATCATAATAATACTATGACAAACACAAATTTCATAAAGTATTTTATAAAATCTCAGGAAAATGTAGAAATCCGAAATTAATAATTTTCAATAATAGAGACAATAGAGATAGCAAATAGCGTATATCGAATGAAACACGATATTAGTGATAAATATCAATAATATCAATAAACATCAATGTTTTTATTACAAATATTTATTACAAATATTTATTACAAATAGTTATTATTACAAATATTATCATCGATATTTTTCTTATGAATTTCAATTATTTCATAATTCATAATCATAAAATATAATTTCATTTTTTTTTTTAATATTTTTTTTTTTAATATAAAAATTTTTTTTTGTTTTTTATTCAGAAATTTTGAGATTTTAAGATTTAGGAAAGAATAAAATCTTTATTTTCAAATATATATATATTACACTTAAAAATATTTATTATTTATGTTCACATCAGAAAAATTGTTTTTAAAAACAGACTTACTTAATATTAATAAAAAAATGATTAAATAAAATGATTATGTTCGTCTAAATTAATATTAATTCAATTAATATTTTTAAATTGAATAAAACATTCCAAGAAAAAAATTTTTATAAAAATTTAATTGAAATTTCTAGAAACTTTTTATTTTTCAATTAAAAAAAAAATCAATATTACAAAGATCGATATTTTCACATTTTTTTATCACTTTTGTTTGATAAATTATCAAATCATCAAGGATCGAATTTGAACAGTGTTATCAACTTATAACTAAATTATAATATAAGAAAAATAATTATCAGTATTAGTGATAGGGAATTTAATTAAAAATAATAAATAAATACTTTAAAAGTTTTGTTTATTACGAAATAAAAAATCAATAATGAGATACTTAATATTTAGTAATTTTCAATTTATATTTGTTTTATTTTTAAAAATTCTTATTATATATTAATAATTTTATATTATTATATATATATATATAAGATATTTAAAATTATTATTTATTTATATTCATTATATATATAAGATATTTAAAACATTTATTATAAAATATTATTTGGATTTCCTTGAATTTTGACTAATTAATTACAATTAAATAAAAAAGTTTATTGTATGAAAAAAAATAAAAAAATTCGAAAAAAGAGAATATATATATTTTTGAAAATGTATATATATATTTATAGTTATATTTTATAAAAAATTATCATTTAAAAAAAATTTTTTTGGATTGAGTTTTTTTAAATTTAATTAAGATTCCTGCTTTGGGAAAAAAATGATTTTCAAGAAATATTACTTCAAAATAATAAGGATGAACAATTTTTCTGTTTCTTCGAAAGTCAAAGAATTGTCTGCTTTTATTATAACTTTTTTAAAATATATTGTCAAAATACTATATAATAATAGAATAATAGAAGTTGAAATGTTGATAGTTATTAAAAATCTTATTTTATTCGTAAGTTACTTTTTAAACTTCTCCTATATATCAAATTGTTTCACTTTTATAAAAATTTAATGAATAATAACAATAATGTAGTCAATCTTGTTTTCTATGTATATCGTTGCAGTTAAAGTATATCTAAATATTGGTTCGCTTTCTTCTCTACAAAACTTTTGTTTCTGTATATTCCTCATTATTATTTTTATTCTGTATGTTTTCCTTTACTCAAATATTGTATATCTACTTAGATATTTTTACAAAGAAAATAATTTTGATAAAAAATCCATTTAAAATTGGATAAAATAACTTAACCTTATCTGAGAAATAGATTCTTTTTTTTTGATTGTTCTGACTAGTTATTTTTCCAGTTACTTTTTTTGAAAATAGCTAGTTATTTTTATAGTTATTATAGTTAGTTTATTATAGTTAGTTTATTTTTTTTTCATCATAACCGTTGCAATTAATCCAAATAAAATATAAGTTTTAAAAAATTTTTTTTTAATATATATTATATAATAATTATATAATATATAATATATATTTTTTTAAAATATATTCCTTAACGAAAAATTATCTGAATTTAAAATGCTTGATGTTTTTTATTTTATTACTAATGTAATTGTAGTTAAAATTCTCTTATAAAACTTGAGTTTTCCTAGAATTTGCTAAAGTATTTATCTAATTATAAATATAAATAAAAAAAATTCAATTATCAATATTTAGATAGTTTAATTAAAATAGTTTATCTAAAATTGAAAAAAATTATTAATGATAAAAATCATAATAAAATTATTAATGATAAAAATCGAATAATTATTATTTTTTATGTTTTTTATTTTATTGTATATATAAATATTATATATATGAAAGATATTATTGCTGTTGTTACTAATGGTTAAAATTTGAATATTGCACCTATAATCCTGATTTATGCATAAAAAATTCATTTGTGATAATTTATTTCATGTATTAAAAATAAAATTAATGTTTACAAATGTTTACATTTTGCTTAATGTAAAAATAATTTTGTTATTTATTTTTCGATAATTCTATGTTTTATTTCAATTCTACATAATTCTACATTGATTAAATTTCAGTTTATGATTCAGTAATTTTCTAAATTTATGTAACCTTTTTTAATAATATTTATATGTATCAAATCAAGAGAATCAAAAATCAAACAATAAGAATTTGTTTTGTCTATTTTTCTTTTTTGACGGACATTTGAAACTTAACGTACATAATGACGGAGAAAGAAGGAAATGAATATGTTATAACTGAAATTATTGGTAAATCTGAAAAAATGGGAGAAAATTTAACAAACGAAGATGCATCTGCCAGTTTTGAAACAATTCATTCAGAAACACCATTAGTTCGAAATGGAGTTCAAATTACTTCTAAGGACAAAGCAAAAAGTAAAAGATTTCTTGTTTGCTAAAGACATAATAATAATTGAATATTAAAATATTATAATAAGAAATAATACAAAACAATTATTTTATTAGTATTTAATTTTTTAGTTGATATTTTGTTAAAAGCAACTGGAAATGCACCAATAATGAAACAAAAAAAGTGGTCTGTCAGTCAAGATTATTGTATTGGTCGTATTTCTGATTTTATTAGAAGATATCTTAAATTAGATTCAAATGAAAAATTGGTAAGTGTAAAATAAAAATTATATTCATCTTATATATGTGTAGATATATATATAAATATATTTTCTCTTTTCTTTATTAGTTTCTATATGTAAATCAAACATTTGCTCCTGCACCAGATCAAGCACTGAAAAATTTATACGATTGTTATGGTGCAGATGGAAAATTAATACTACATTATTGTAAAAGCCAAGCTTGGGGTTAAAATTATGCTTATATAATAATTTTATGAATTATTATATAAATACATTATATATATATTATATATGTTTAAGATTAAAAAATTTTATTATTGTATAAACATTATTTGATAAGTATTTAATGAATTTTCTAATTGCATTGAATAATATAAATTTTATCATAATAAATTTCATAATCATAAGCATCGTAAAGTAATATAGAAATATTATAATATACCAATTAAATGAAAATATTATTATATTTAAAGAAAATAATTTTTTATGTATTTTTTTTTTATTTTTTAAGTCATTGTAAATTTGTCGTATTGTAAATGATATTATATAGAATACAGTAAAATACATAAAAATATAATTTTTCAATTTAAAGTTTTGTTTTTTAAACAAAAAATATAAAATATAATTTCATTAAGATATTCATTAAAATATTGTTCAATGAATTTAGAAATTATAAAAAAAATAAAAATAAATTTATTTTTCAAATTTAATGTTGAAATAAATTTTTTGCTATAAAGTTATTTCAAAATTTCAAAATATCTATTTTCGATAATTGGAAATAATATTTTGAAAATCTAGAAATTCAATATAAAATATTGAAAATATTCATGTTAAATATTCATTCTTGTTAAATATTCATTATAGTAGACCATTGAAATATATATTTAAATTAAACAATTTTATATCATTAGATATATTTTTGATTTGATTAGATTTATTTTCTTTTTTTAAATCATACAACATCATTATTTAATTGCATTATAAATATTTGTTAATCTATAAATAATGTAAAATTCATAATAATTAAAACTTTTATTAAAGTTTTAAAAAAATGGTTAAAAGTAACAATATCAGATTTGTTTTGTATAAAAACTATAGTAAAAAAATAATATAAATTTTACAACAGCAGCCTTCTACTATATTCTTTCAAATGTACAATTTTTAATTTTATTCTGATTTTAGTAATTTAATGTCTTATTCTGTTAATAAGTTATATTTTGCCATTTTAGATGTATGTAGCAATATAATTGTATAATTCAAGAAGGATTTGAAAAATGTAGATATTTTTCTAATGTTTTTGTATGAATTTCATTTATTAATTATTTATTTAATATATATTAATAGTATTATAAAAGTTATTTACTTTTACAAATATTAAATGTTAATTCTTTAATATAATAGTTGTATATAATGTTGATATTTTTTAAAAATTATGATTTCTCATATGCTTTGCCTTTTTTTCTAGCAAAAATAAAAATACAAAATAATATTATAAATATATAATATGATAAATAATATAGTCACAAAAATAGCAAAAAAAATAATCTTTGAGATATATTTTATAGAGTTCTAAACAAATCCATTTATATTATGCCTATCATTCACAAATAGATATAAAACATCAAAACAAAAAAACAACAAAAATATAAATTTTCATGATATTCTATTATTAGTGCTCTAGATTTTTTAAACCATTTTTTAAACCAATTATATAAAATATGCTTAATAGTGATAAAATGATGTAAAGATAATTAGGAACAAAAATATATTTTATACAAAATAAATTGAAATTTTAGGTAAAAATTTTTTTGTTTTATATTACGATATTTCTTTTTTTTCTTTTTTATGATATATTATATACATTTTTGTTTCAAAAATATTATTTTATTATTGCAAATTTAATGAAATTTATTGAATATTAAATTATATTATAATAATATTACAATATTTAATAAAAAATTATCATAAAAATTTAATTCATATCAAAAAAAAATAATATAAATATCATTTTCAGATCATAATATTGAATTCATCATCTTGAATTTTTTATTTTTTAGATTCATTATAAATATTTGATAAATTGTAGTTCTGAAAAATCTCAGTGACTAATTGACAAAAAAGAGAGGCTAGAAGTTAAAGTTGGAGCTTAAATATAAAATTTTAACTTGAGATATTTATTAATTTCTGAGATATTTTTAATAATATATATTGAATTCTGATTATATGAACATTATTAATACCACTGTCTTTACTGTTATTAAGTATTTAATAACTAATAATCTTGATAATTTATAAAATCCTATATAAAAGCTTCAATTGTTTTTATGAAAAATCATAAATATTGACATCTTTCTCACAGAAGCTGCTTTTAAATTCTAATCTAATTTAATAGCATTATTTTTATTCAAAATCTGTCCAAAATAATAACATTTATATATTAAATGCTTTTACTTGCAAATTCGTTTTTTTTTCTATTTCCATTTGTATATTATATTTGACATTAATAAATCAAATTTTTTGATCAAATTTTTGATGGATTATATATAAATTATCTTATAAAGTCTGATATAATATAGCTAAACTTTATTGGTTATTAATTCAATATGGTTATTAATTCGACGATTACAAATATCAGAAGATTATTATATTAATAATATCTAAATAATAAAATTTGATATATTAATAATCTTTTAATATATGCTTTCAATATATAATATCAAAAATTTTTTATTAATGTCTCAGAAAAATAATAAATATCTGAAAAACTAAAATTTTAAATATAATGTTTATCTCTCCAAATTTTTTATTGATCAATGATCGAAATCTTTCGAAATTATAACTACTTTTTGATTTTAAAGATCCATTGATTGAATTTTTGAATTTTAATTACTTTTTTGTCATTTTTTTCATAATTTATTGTGCGTCGTTTTTAAGAAAAATCGAATTAAAAAATTTATCAATATTTATGTCAATCAATGAATCAATTTTATTTTATTTTTATTTTATAATCAATTTATTTTATATTTGTTTTTCTCGAATACAAATTTTTAAATAAAAATTATTTTTTATATTTTTAATTTATTTGCAACTATAAAATAATTTTTGTTCAATTTTTTTATTCTCATTCATTATATATATATATATATATATATATATATATACATAAGTAAAAAATTAAAAAAATTATCATTTTCAATTTATTTTTCCATGGAAATTATTTCTAATTATTTCGTATACAGTTATACCTTATAAAAACTTTATAAAAAATTGGAAAGAAAAATTATAAAGAATAAATATTTAAAAGAAAAACATCTAATTTATTTTGAAAAATAGTAAATTAAAAAATAATGATTTTGAAAAGAAGTTTCATGCAAAAAATGTAAATTTAATTTATTAATTTTGGAAAATTATATTGACAAAAATAGATTTTAGCTGAAAATATCATTTTGTATACATACAAAATTTATGTATAAGATTATATAATTTTGTATGTGGATGAATAAATGAACAGAGTTTTAATCCTCTATTATTTCGCATATTTTTTTTTCAGACACATATTATATATATAGTACATATTATATATATAATTATAATGTTAATTAATAATAATATTTATAGATCTATAATCTATTTGTAAGATATGGAGAGTTAATTCTGATAAATAAAATAAACAGAAAAATTAATGTTGACTAAACTTTAATTTATCATAAAAATATTGAATAAAATTACTTATTAAATTAAAAGTTATTTAAGTTATAATCAAGATATAATTTAAGTTAGATGAAGCAAAGTGAAAATAATAACAATAATAAAAAAAAATAGCATAATTAGAAATATATAGTATATAAGAACTATTTATTTATTAAATTATAATAATTTAAATGTATTAAATAAAATAAAATAGATACTTGAGATATATATTTCTGTCCATTTGAATCTAATTAATATTTAAACTATTATAATTTCATGAAAAAAAATTGTACCATTCATTCAGTTCATTTTAAAATATTAAGTTTCTATTTTCAGAATGATATTTATGCATAATATAAAAATGAACATAGGTTTTTTTCGTTAAAAATTTTGCAAATTTAAATTTAAATTTTCTATGAAGATGAAAAAATTTTTTTTATGACTAAATTCATCACAGATTTGAAGATTAAAACTTCTCTTTTAAATGATTCTCCAAAATTCGCTGTATGATTTTATTTAGTCATTCTATTGAATTTTGAAAAATATGCAAACCTGTTTTTCAATCAAAAAGTCTATATTTCTTCTTTTTTTTCTATATAATACAAATGTAATAAAAAAAAATTAAGCAAAAATTTAGAAAGTAGTTTCATATTTTAAATTGAACATGGGTGGATTGTTGCACATTTTTTTTTTATAAAATTATAATAGTTTAGATATCAATAATTTTTAATAAAGATTCAAATATTTAATTTATGGATAAGAATGTATATTTATTTCCGAATAAGCAAATCTCCATCTTATTTCATCCATTGTAAACTTAAACTATTTATAAGTTAACAAATAAATCTCAGTTAATATTTTCATACAGTAATTTTTGTTGATACCTAAAATCGATCTTTAAAAAGTACTCTATAAATATATTAATATCTTTAAAAAGAGATTAAAATAAAGAGATTAAATTAGATTTTTGAAAGAATCATTTTTTTTTATCGCTATTTACATAATTTGTTATTGAATTATTCAATATTTATATTAATGTGTTATTTTTTTATTTGTATTATTTTATTTGTATTTTTTTATTTCTATATAGTTCTGCCCGTATAAATAAAATATCTATAAAAATAAATAATAAATACATAAAAATATAAGATATAGGATTTTTATGTGATTCTTTTATATAAACATTTTGATATAATTTTTATATGAAATGAAATGATCATTGAATTTATTAATGATTATTATGAATTGATAGATTAGATTTTAAAAATCTATATTTGAAATATTTGAAAAATGATAAAAATATTTATTATTTACATGAAACTTATTTACAACATGATCTACAAATCATATTTATGATATCTATGCTATTGATGATTATTAAAATTTGTTATTGTTTATATTATTATTTCTTTATTAATTTTTCTGAAAAAGGATATTTCCAAATCATTATAGCACCGTCCGCACTTGCCGTGACAATAAATGTATCATCTGGAGCAAAGACACAACGAGTAACCGCGGCAGCATGTGCAAGACTTAAACGAATAGTATTAGCAGTGCGATATTCCCATAATTTGATAATAGAATCATCTGATCCAGTGAGAAAATATTGTCCATCGTGACTAATACTTATAGTATTTAACGTTCCAGTAAGTGAACCTTCAACTTCTCGAACTAACGAACCATCCAAGGTTTCCCAATAAGCTATTTTGCGGTCTGTACCACATGTTAAAATTTGAACACCATTAGGAACAAAACAAGTTGCCATGTACATTGTGTTTCCTCGCAACATAAATTTCCTCGTAAAGTTTCTAAAAGAAAAATGAATTAAATCATAGTAGTAATTGATATTTTAATATATTCATTTTGATATATTTTTTAAAATTTACATTATTACCTCAAATTCCATAATATGCATGTGCCATCAGTGCTAGAACTAATTAAATTCTCATTATCTGGTGAAACTTGTAACGATGTTATTGGTCCTCTATGTTCTTTTAAAACTTGCAATAAATATCGTATTTCTGATTTTGCATTCCATATTCGCACCTAAACAAATATCAAGCCAAAAAATTAAAAATCTAAATTTTATTCCGATAAAGAAATATATATTCTATTTTGAAAAAAAGACGTTTATATACTTGTCCATCACAGCCCCCACTAATAAGTTTACTATCATCGTTTGTAATAGTAATTGTTGATACAGATTTTGTGTGAGCGCCATTAATTTCGAATAATAGTTTTCCACCATTCAAAGCGAATCCTCTTATTGCACCATCGTTCCAAGCTTTTTTAATAAATTAAAATTATATAATATATACATAATTACATATGTATATAATGTAACTTACCAGATATTATAGAATTACCATTACAATTGAAACATATACTAGAACAAATAAAATTTGGTACAGAAATTCGAAGCAATTCTTTTTGAGTAATTAATTTCCATACTCGTATGTCATTTTTACTAGTTGTTGCAAATATTTCTGAATAATTGCTAAAAAAATATGATTTATATTTATTTTGTTTCTTCTTTGTCTTATTTATAACATGTAAATTAAAATCGTTTTTTAAATATAGAAGCTACGATTTACCGTGGAAATGCCACATCGAATATTGAATTCGTATGACAAGTCACAATTAAACGCATATGAAATCTTGCTAATTCAATTTCATAAATTTCACACAAAGCGGTTCCTACTAATATAAATTCATTTTTATAGCGAACCATTGATGTCACCATAGCACATACATTTCTTGAGCAATACTGTAAAAAAATCATTTTTTAATTATTAATTAATTATTAATAATTAAATTAGATTACACTATGTTAAATCAATCATATTTTTATCTCAATATCATTTTTATTCAAATTCAAATATATAATGTAGAATATATAACATTAGAGGAAAGAATTTAAATTATTATTTTTATAATTTCAAATTTATTTAACAAATATGAAGCTTTAAAAAATTTTATAATTTTTAGAAATTTTCATGATAGTGAGTGATATATTTTTGAATTATCTTAGAAACTATTTTTTTTTTAATCAAATTTTTTTTTTTAATTTTAATGTTTTAAAAAGTTTAATGTATACATCATATAATATAATACATGTAATATTTAATATATATAATATGATATATTTTATTTAAAAATTAACTTATTTTTATATTTTAAAATTAATATATGTAATATAATATATATAATATTTAATATATATATATAAAATATGATATTTGTTTATTTAAAAATTAACTTTATAAGATTAAAAATTATATTTTTAGTTTATAAATTTTTTCAAAGATTGAGAATTTAAAAATTGTCAAAAAATATGAGCTGTATTTTAAAATGGAATTTTTAAAATTAATGTCGCAATTGTTATCTTTTAAAAATAAATAATAAATCTAATATAAATCTATATAATAATAAAGAATATAAATTTAATATAATCTAATATAATATTTTTAATATATTGCCGAAGTATAAAAAAAAAAGCTAATATATATATATATATGCATGCATATGTGGATAATCGATAAAAAGGAAGTAATGTATATATATAAAATAAATATATGAATAAAATTCTTAATATTGAGGTAAAAATGATCGATGAAATAGTTTTTTTATGCTTTATGTTCATTATTAAAATAGTTTATATATAATATGTTTAAATCATATTTCTTTTCAGTTGAAAAATTAATCATCAATCATTAATTAAAAAAAGATATTAAAATAATAAATGATTTCTTTTACATAAAAGAATATATATGAATATATAAAGTAAAAGTTGTGAAAAGAAAAACGAATTTCGTTATTATTTCAAATTTTTTTTAAAACTCACACATACTCACTGTCATAATAGCCGGTATGACTAATGCTTTTGTTATTTTTGTAAGTTTTGATTCTTTTATTATTTCAATTAATTCGACTGTTCCATCGCCAGCACCTACAATTAATTTTTCCTTCTCTAAAAGCAATAAATTTTTTACACCTCCTGCATATATTTCTCCATTTTGTGAATTTACTTTTCCTTTTTGCGTCGGTATCTTTGAATAACATCCAATCATTACTGGATATTTATTTACTTCTTTGGATTTTTCAATATTTAATCTATATGAAAAAAAAGGAAATTTTCAAATAATTTAATGAACAAAGATGGCAAAAAAAAAAAATAAGGATCATCATCAACCTTGCTTTTATAATGTCGCCAGATGTTGTTCCACAATATACATATTCATCACTTTCATTTATAACTAGACAATTAATTTCACGCTTCATTTTTCCGATTTTTACATCCGTTCCATACATTTTTCGTTCTTCTAAATCGATACGCCATAATTTCAAAGTTTTATCTCCAGCAGTCATAAAACTTGTTTTGCAAACATTAGCTCGTGCAATTATTGTAATATTTCCAAACGATTCGTTCCCAATGGAAGTACCTATTAACAGTATACAAATGCTATTATTAAGATTGAAAACTTTACAGAAGTAATAATAAGTATAAGAAAAGAAGTTAAAATTATTTACTGCAAAGTGGAATTTCATTTTCAATATCCCATATTATGATGCGACCGTCATCTCTTCCTCCAAGACTAATAAGATATTTCCCATTTTCTGTAAAACATACATTTTCGACTCTAACTTTGTGTATCTCATAGCTTAATTTCATTTTACGATTGATATAATCCCATATTATAACCATTGCCTGTATAAATAATTTAATTGTTTAAACTAATTTTGAACTTAATAAAAGTAATAATAGTAAATATAATAAATCACCTTGAAACCATGATGATTTACTTGACCAGAAGCTATTAAATCGCCAGAAGATGAAATACATAAAGCAGAAACGAAATTTTTATGACCAGCAAAGAAGAATTGTTCACCCGTTTTTACATGTTTGACAGTAACTTTATTTCCCATTGGATACACAAGATGCTCTCCATCAGGATGTAATTGTAAACCATTTCTCATTATACCTAAAAATAAATTTATTCAAAATGATCATTTTACAGTTCATTGCAATTGAATAATATAAATGTTACATTATTAAATATGATTAAAGAAAATTTTAGGAAAGTAAAAATATATTCTCAGAATATATTCTTTTTTGATTACATGATAAATATATACTTTATACTTTGTATATGCGTATGCATATGTTATATCAATTATAATTGTCAATTACAACTTTTTATTGAATAGTTTTAATGAATTCTGATTTTTGCGAAATGAACTACTAACCATCAAATGCTATTATTCCAAATACTTCAAGTTCTTTTATGTCCATAATGAAAAATATTATTATATTAACTAGATCAATCTTTTATGACAATCAACTAATAAACTTGTAAATACATGAACTCCTTCTAACAGCATAACAATTACGTCGTCATGACAATCACAAACATGTAAATATTAAGCGTAAATATCAAGATAGCACGCAAAATAATCAATGAAAAAACTTAATATATAATATATATATTATACAAATATATTATTTGATACAAAAAAAAATAATTTGATTCATTAAAATTTATATTAATTATATTGAATAACATTTTCAATTTTTTATGATTCTAATTGTTTATTGCTATAATATAATAATAAAATTCTTATTGTAACGAAAATAAAATAATGAAATTTGATAATATCAAGATAGAATCAAAAAAATATTGATAGTAATATATATATATATATATATAGTATATAGAATATAATATATGTAATATTAGAATCACTATAATAAAATATGCAACACTTTTTTTCAATGCTTTATCATATAATTATCATATCATTCATATTATTATTAATTTAATTTGAAAAATAATTATAGTCTTAATAAAAATTTAAAATAAATTTCATAAATATATACAATTATATATAGACAAATAAATTAGATATATAGATAAAAAAATAGAATATTATATAGAATATATGATATAGATATAAAACGTGAATCAAAATATCAAATTTTTTTATATTTTATTATATCTAATTTTTCTATAATTTATTATATCTTTATAAATATAATAGTTTATTATGAAATTGAATTGATTGGTATAATAATTTTTTTTTAAATAAAACGAAAATTTTAAGAAATCTATTATTCTCTTTATTTTTGTACTAATTTTTGTTTTCAAATTTTTAATTTAATTAATTCATTATTATCAAATAATTAATTCGAGATATTTAATTATTATTATTTAAATAATAAATAAATCAATAAACATATCTATATTTTAAATGTAAAAGATTATTTTTATTGTACAAAAATTAGAAATAAAATTAGTAACTTTTAAATAAAATACTATTTAAAATTTAAAAAAATATTATATTTTTGGAATTTACTTAATAAATTACAGATTTTTAACAAATTAGAGAAATTTATTAAATAAATTATATTATTTGAAACTCATTTGAAAATTATTGCTAGGACTTCGAACTATTACATTTTATTTTACTTTTTTTTTATATTTTACAATTTTTTTTTAGGTTCTTTATTAAATATTTTTAATTTATTTACATTTTTTAAAATGTTCAATAATTTAATTTAATTTTAATAATTTAAGATAACATAAGAATTTCGATATATTTAATAATCATTAATAATTGATATAATAATCGATATGATGTATTATTAAGATTATTCTTACTTATTTTTGAGATAAATTTTTTGTGATATCTCCAGAATAATTAAAATTAGAAGAAGAATTTAGTAAATAATTAAATATATTAAGTAAATTCTATACAAATTTATATAAATAATATTTATATATATATATATATATATACTATATATATTAATCTATAAGTATCCATAAAATTTAAATTCAATTAGATAATTAGAATACCTTTAAATATCTTAAATATTAAAATAATTGTTTAAATGCTTATAAAATTGTTTTTTTTTATTTTTTAATTTTTATCTTTTAAATTATTAATTATATTAAGATATATTAATTATATTAAACAAAATTAGATTTAAATAGAATATCTTTTATATTTCTATTATTTCTTTTCACATGACGAATGATTTTTAATAAAAATAAAAAAAAGAGCCTAAAAAAAATTTTAAAAGAATAAAACTTAGAAAAATTTGAAAATTGAATTATGTTTTAATTATTTTTTTTATTTTTTAATTACCTATAAAAAAATACATATTATTTTAAACTTTATATCATTTTTAAAAAATTTTTTATTTATTACAAATATTTATTAATAGATTTTATTTATTAAAAGATGAAAATTATTCAATTTTTATTTTATCAAAATATAAACTTACTTTTCAAAGTGTTTAAAATTAATCTTGAAACAATTTTAAGTTTTTTTAAAAAATTCAAAAGTGTTCGTTATATACGAATTATTACGAATTATGAATTATTATGAATTCACAATAATTTAATTTTTCAGAAAAGTGTTGTAAACATAGAAGCTTGTTATGCATATTTTATATATAATAGCATGATTGTTACGAATGAGGCAATCATATGAAATCTTATTACGAAAAAGCAACTGGATTTTCAAAATTATTTGTTTTATGTTTTATGAATATATCTATTTTTATATCATGCATAAGCAAATATCTCGTATGTACAAAAATCATATATATTAAGTATATCACATATTATTTCTATGGTATTGTAAATATTTTTACATGCTGATTAAATGATATACTATTCTGTAATGTAAATGGACAAAAGTAGAGTAATCCAAGAATTTAAAAAGATATTCCAAGATCCCACATTCAGTAGATAAATATTTGTTAAATCACATATTAAACAATTCTTTAATTAATTTTTCAGAAGGGAGACTGTTACATAAACATTCTATGATTGAAATAAAGATTATTTAAAAAAAAATTTATTAGGAAGCTAATATTATTGAAAATATAATGTAATATGTATAGTATCGATTATAGATTGTATTATCATATTTTTTTGATAATACAAAAAAAAAATTATGAAAAAATTTAACAATGATATTAAAAACAAAAAAATTTTATAAAATAGTTATTGTATAAGTTTCTTTTCTTTTCTCTCATCTGGTATATTGATGCAACTTTTTTAATAAAAAATAATATATAACCAATTCTTTTTTTGAAAATTCAGCAACAAAAATCAGTAATACAACAAAGTTAATATATTTAATAAAAATTTATTATTTTTTTTATACCATCGCATAATTATTTAGATTGCTAATTAAAATTTTATGATGAAAAACAAATTTAAAAAAAATTTTAATTTTTTTATATTTGTTATAGTTTGCGAATTATAACATCGGAAAACGAGTTATAAAGTCGAAACAACCGAATTTTCGAAGGTTGATTTTATCTTCTTTCAATCTTCTTAAAGTAATTTCGAACAACAAAAAAAAAAAATTATATAATCTATATAAAAAAATTACATATCCACATAAGCATTACAATTTTCATAATTTTTTGAATTTTCGGGACAAAGATTTTTCTTTGTTAGAAAATACGAAATGCTTTTGTGAATGCTAATCATTTAATTTTGTTATATTCGTTTTTTTGATTATCTTCAAATGTTTCATATATATATATTATACATATATACATATATATTTGATTGTAAATTAAGAAATTCGAATTCGTCGAATGGCGAATTCGTCCAAAAAAAGACGACAAAAAAAAATTTTAGTTAAAAAAGTTGTTTTTTAATTAAAAAAATTATTTCCAAATTTAGAAATAAACAGAATTTCATAGATATTATCATTATATAGAAATTCAGAACTTTAAACAATGCAAATATTGCCAGATGTTTTTTCACATTCATAAAATCTGCAAAAATCATTATATAAATATACTATATAAATATATCGATGCATAGATATTTCGTTTATATTAGAAATTATTTTGTGTAGTCAAAAAATCAACATCAACCAATTTCCCAAATAAATATGTCTTGACATTTTGTAAATTTATATCTATGATATTATATGTTGGTTATTATTTATAAAATATTTATATATGATGCTGATATAATGAAAGTATTGTATCATTAATTATTCGAAAAAATATTCGAAAATGTATACGAGCCTAGACATAAAAATTTTGATGATTATTTCATAAATATCACATATGAAAAATTTTTCTTATTAAATAGTTTTCATTGTTGAAAAATTTTTAGTTTCCTTTATTCCTTATCCTCCAGATTCCTTTATTTCTAATCTAAAACAATTCTCAATTATTGATAATTCAGAAATATTTTCAAAAATATATTTATTGTTATTTCAAAATATAATTTATAAATATATTTTTTAGTATATGATACATAAAATATATAGAATATTCGATTTAAAATTTTCTAATTATTTTTCAAACTAAATTCATTTAAAAAAAATGTTTCAAATAAAAGTTTGAAAGAAAATATTTTACAGTGATTACAAGTTATCTATTAATTAGACATGCTTCTAAGATTTCAAAATCATTTTTATTTTTTTATATGAAAGTGTATGTTTTTATTTAGATAAGAATATAGCTCGTTCCGAAATAAATCGATTGATATTTTGATCTTTCAAAATAATTCAAGATTATTTAGTGCTATTCAAAATTTATTTTCGTTGAGAAATTGTTTCTTATTATAATTATTCGTTGATTCATTGAACGTAAGCATGGAACAACTGATATCACTTATTTTCTTGAATTTATAATCAGAGAATTTAACGTGTAATTTTACAATTATTTTGAGAAGTATCAGTATTATTCTGATTAGCACTACATATTTTTAATAGCAATTAAATATATAGTAACTCATTATATATCTAACGAAATTATTAATATGTTGATGATGTTAGTAAAATGTTTGTTATAATTTCAAGAAAGTTATTCGACTGTATCGTGATAGATTTCCAGATCACTAACATCTGAATGATTCAAAAATAATTCAAAATTATGATATTGATTCATTAACAATTTTTCGTAAAATTTAAAGATTATAAGAGATTATCATTCAAAACAGTTATGAATTTATATTATATATCTGGGAATATCCGGCAGATAAATAATATATACCAAGATTTATTATAGCTAAAATATTAAGATATCTCTTTCATCCTTATAGACTATCTTTGCATCAAACATTATATCGATTATAAATAAACTAGATTTTGCGAATGAAAAATCAATTTATTTTAATGAAAAATCTTACATAATCTTTTTTTTTATTATATATTATTTTTCGATAAAGTTATATTCAAAAAACAATTTTCTGAGAAAAATTAGAATTATCTGCCAACAAATTAAAAATGTGGAACTTTTCGTTTCAAAATCGATTAAATCAATGCATTTATGTTGAAAATCACCATTTCGTATATTAAAGATAAGAAATGATTTTTTACAAATTTTGAACAGCATAAATTTGAATTGGTATATATCTTTGAAAATCAAAATATTATAGATCGATAAATTCGATTCTGAATGAATATATAGACTTACCTAAGTAAAAACATATACTCATTTTGAAATTTCAGAAGCATATTTAGATATTCCCTTTCAAATAAGATTATTATTCAAATAAGTATTATTTCATTTTTTGAAATAAGTTATAGTTTGGAAAATAATTGCGAAATTTAAAATAGAATTATATATCCTATTTCTATCGTCCATTTAATTTCATTCTTTTATATTTGATTTCTTTGATTTATATTACATTAAATTTTTTATATTTAATTTTTTTTATATTTAATTTTTTTTATATTTCAATACATATATGTTAAAAAAAATAATTAATTTAATTCAAAAAATTGATCAAAAATAATTTTGTCCAACTAAAAAGCTAATTTTTACCTTTATGTGATGATGTTGCTAGATGATTGAAATACAAGATTCTTATTGCTGTGTCAATTTTATGTGAATAATTCTTTCATTGCTTCTTTTTGAGCTAATCTTAAGCTTTGTTTTTTTTATTTGTATTAAAACATTTGATACTAACTCAATAATCATCTTCAATTGAATTTGTAATATAAATAAATAATTTATAATATAAATAGTAATAAGTAATCTGTAATATAAATAAGTTTGATCGTTCAATTGTCAACATATATTATTTATATAAAATGCTAGGAGATAAGGATCAAGAAATGGATAAATTAGATTCAATTTCGTTTTCTTTTTTTTTCTTTTGACTTTGCTTAATCTTAATGCAGAAATCTTAATTTCTGTCGTATGTAGTTGATCACATTTCATATATAAGATTAATCGAATTATTCTTACTTACTTCATTAAATGTTAAAATATGCATAGTATATATTTTCTTCAGCTCTAATCAGTTTTATATTACAATACTAAATTAATGGTGCTTGGTGAATTTTTCAAATTTGATTTTAAAGTATTGACTTGATTTTTGACTTTTTTCTAAAAATCACATTTCATGACCATGCTGCATTACAATATTTATGCAAATATCTATAATTTAATTTAAATTTGAATCATTACTTGTATTTAACTTATTCTCATATCTGAATGCATAATTAAGATTGCAGATAGAGAATAATTTCAATGGTGTTATGCATATTGTAAATAACTCACATCAAATATTTTAAAAATCAAAATGCTATTTTTTCTTCCATTCTTTTCCGGTTACCGGTTTAATTTTTAGAAGAAGTCAATCACTTGCTGTTAATCAGATAAATTTTGATTATCATAGCAAACTAATTTGTAACGATTGAAGATTCGCAGAATATCAGATAATCTGAATTATCATGAATCATATGAAATTATATAACGCCAAATTTAATAATCGTTTAATAATATGTTTTGTATTTCTGCTACCTACGAAGATTTTTCACCTGCCTAGGTAAATCCATATTAGTATTAAATGGAATAATATTCCTGACTGATATCTAAATTAATCGCAAACATATTTGATTTGAATTGTGCGAATAGTACTGCATTATAGAGCTTTAATTTCGGAAGCGATTTAACTTATTCTAAATTTCGTACAGCTGTACTTCTGATTATAAACATAGATCGAGGCACGATTCATAAGCTTTTTCAGAAGCATCGGAGAAACAATATAATTTTTCCCATAAATATAGTTTTATAGTTTTAATAGATTATAAATTTGTGCTTTTTAGATTAATATTCGCTTGAATAATTCTTGCTCCATTATTATTAATAAAAGTAAAACCGAAAGTTGTCATGCTTAATCATAACAATCTCAGAATCTTAAACTCTTTTTTTCAGTATCTTAAAGCCAATCAGAACATCAGCTTATCAGAACATCTTCTCTCTATGTTTTATTATAAATCGAATAAAACGATTAAATAATTAGATCATTTTCGCAGAGAATTTGACTTATATTAAAATATTTAAAATCTTTTGTCTTTATCAGAGTTTCAAAATATTTTTCTTTCCATTAGCAGATTATAAATAAAAATCTTTTATTATGATTGGAAACCATTTCATCTATGATATGAAAATTTATTTCATATTACGAAATTCTTATTTCTTTTTTCTCTAATTTATAATAAAACATTACAAAGTTAAAAATGACAACAAGATATTAAACGTAACCATGTTTAAATCATATAAATTTACAAAATACCATGCCCTCCATCTGATTTTGACAAGTATAATTTTTAAATTAATTAATTAATTAATAATTATGAAATGGATCTGTTATATAAAAATGATTGTCAAAAATTTAGGATACAAAATCCTGTAACTGTTTCTTTATACTATATGATATATATCATATATATAATATAATATAATATAATATAATTTATTATCGTAATAATTTTTGTTGTATTTAATTTTAAATAATTATATTATTGCAGTACTTAATTATTCCTTAATTTAAATAATTTCCTTAATTAATTCCTTAATTTAAATAAGTTTCCTTAAGTTATAAGTATACAGATAATTATAATAATAATGCAATTAAAATTTTTTATGTACAAAAGAAATTAAATTAATCAAGAAATTATAATTATTTGAATATGATATATTATAATAATATAAATAATAATATATGTAAACATAATAATATATCATTAAATTCAAATTATTTGTCAAAAAATAATTAACGCATAACAATAAATGATTTATCATAATATGTTTATTATTAATAATAATGCAATAATAATAAGATAATTATTAAATACATTATAATTATATCGGAGTATTTTGATAATAATTCTTCAATATTGGAAATTATATCACTTTCTGATTTACTTATGTCCATCAGTAAAATTATCAAATTCAATATATCTTCTTCTATATTTCTTTTTTTTTTTTCTAAAAAAGAACTTAGATCTGAATTTAAAATTAATTTTTAAAATAGATCTTTGATCGTTGATATCTTTCGTGTTTAATATTTTCTGTAATATTTTAATATTACAGGTATTTAATATTACAGGTAAGAATATTATTTTAAATGTTTGTTTTGAATAAATAAGTTCTTGTACACAGAATGAGTAACATATAATATCATTTGTATAATTGTAGATAATTTTCTGTAATCAGTAAATAGTAATTTTTTAATTTTTTTATCTTACATTTACTAACTCGTAGAATCATATTAAATTGCTTATAAAATTCTTATTGTTCGCTGCAGCAATAGTAGTATTGTACTAATTTGATAAATATAAGCTAATGATATTGAATGCTCTTCGACATCATTGCTATGCTAGTCGTAATAATATACTTTTTAATGCACTATAAGTTACTCGTGCGAAATGCTTGTCTATTAGAGAAGAGAATTTTTCACAATGTCGCGCACAATGTCGTATCTGACAGTCAGAGCACGATGTGTTCACGATATAATTGTCGTATCCGGCAATCAGACTATCATATATAATATGGAAAAAATCACTTTCTAGTTCAATTGGAAGAGTCAGAGCTTTTCGGTGGGGCACGCCAACAATTAATAATCAGTACCTGATTCGCGACACCTGAGGAAAATTTCTTGCAGATCAGATGATGATCTGCATACAAAGATTCCAAGACAAGCGAGAGTAGGTCAAAGCATCTCACAAATCTCCTCGAATCAGAACAATGTCACCTGTCATTGAGTCAACCGCGTCTGAAACAGTAGTGCCAAAGTCAATTCAATCAGACCGAAATATGACAGAAACATCACACGTACCGATGAGACTTTAAAAAACAGTCCAACAAACATCACTCATTGTTGAGATTCATCATCCGCCATCACTATAAAAATTATAAAAACAATAACCGACCTCCTTTGGGGAACTTTCCCTAACAAACTGCTCATAAATCTCGAGAGCAATATAATATTTGCGAACACTTACTTATGTCAATTATTCTCGAAGTTAGTTTATGATTTGCGAAAAATATTTTCTTGTAATATTTCCATTATTTGTTGTTTCATATCCTCGCTTCAGAATAATTGATTATTATCCAAATCTTGCTGAAATCTATAATTAATTATATATTTTTTTTTTTTAAAATAATCTTCTATTTTATGGAACTTATTATATTTTCAAGTCTAATCTGTATAAAATATAAAGCAAACATTAAAAAAAATTGGATATATTCATGAACAATCAATAACTTGAATTTATATAGTTGTGATTGAACCTTTTTTGTTGCATAGATCTAATTAAATTTTTATTAAAATCATTTTTTATTAAAATCATATTTGTTGCACGTATGATTCTCTATGTGAAAAAGTTCTTTATCATTGAAAAAGACGCTAAATCATTGTAATCATCTTTGTATTAAATATTCAGATTCACGATTATTTGAATGTTAATTCTCAATTCATTATTTTTAATGAATGATGAATTATTTTTAAAATACGATACAAAACTGCTTTAATGCTCACTAATAGTCAATGGTCCATATTGTTTGATGAATTCTATTGGATTGTTAAACCATTTTTTGATATTTCTGATTTGTTATGTTGATATATTTTTACAATATTTTCAATTAGGAGATATTTATGTTTTCGAAATTACGTTACGATTGCGCACAAATTTTTTTGTATTATTGATTTTATTATTAATATATTTTTTTAAAAAAATTCTATTGTAAATTTAATACATGCAAGATAACGCAGATTCTCAACGTGGTCAGGTTAGTTTTTTAATATGGCATGATAATATGGTAAATAATAAATGCTTTGTATTGATCATATAGAATAGATATTAACTTATAAAATGATTTGATTAAAATAAACAACATAGTAAGAAATTATATATTTAGTAAAGAAAATAAGAATAAACTATATTATATAAATATAGGTCGTGTCGATGTTTTATTCTATTACTCTGAGACTTTATTATGTTGTTGTACGACGCGGCAGTTTAAAAAAAAGAAAAAACAAAACAGAATCGAAACAGCGATCGTACCCAATGATAATTCACACAGAAATATATGATTGCATCTTTATATATATAAATTCAATAATAAACAATAATTTAGAGATAATAATGATCATTTTAATGATTTGAATCTATTTACTGTATTTATTATTATTATTATTATTATTATTATTATGGTATATGATTTTTGGAAATGATCTGATAATATGAATTTAAAAAGAATTAAAAAGCATTTACAATATATTCGTCGATCGTTGTTTTTATCATAACGTGTATCATAATATCTATTCTTTTACAGATAGTAAATGAATATGCGAATTTTCATTGATTTTTCAAAATTTTGTTAAATTTTGTTTTTAAAAAGCAATATAATGTTATTCCACATTTAATAGTTATAATCGATCTGTGGCTCGTTTGCTTATCATGCTAACAATGTTTTTTGTAAAATTGCGTTAGAAGTTATTAATGCAATGTTTTACTTTCAAAAGATCTTCGTCATTCCGTAAAAATGAATATTGGAAAGATAAATATGTATTATGATATAATTTAATTTCTTATCGATTTTGCATAGGATAATATCACAGATTTCGATAGTGATTAAAAAATTTAAATTCATGGAAGACTACTTCGATAATATATGATTCAAATTTAATTGTAATATATTGTTATATTTATGATTTTATTTAATTCATGCTCGAAATTCAACGTTCTTTAATTGATTTGCAAATTTCGTATTTGGAAAGTGGACTTCCATGCACGAATCTAACACGAGATTAATGTAACTTTCTTATTTTATTATTTTATTCTTATTTTATATTTTATTTTATTTTTATATTCTTATTAAAATATTAACAATTGTTATTGTAATTAATATCTGCAGAATCAATTTTTAAATGAGTCATATTTACTTTGTAAATTTGACACTCATATTTTGACAATGTCTAAATTATTAAAATAATAAAGTATTTAATAAGGTATTAATAAGATAAATAAGTATTTAATAAGGTATTTATTTATGTTTCTATATTGTTGTTATATCTTGTTATATATGTTATATCTTGCGCATGCACTCAGAATATTCTTTATATTAATATTTAGTTATATTAATATTTAATTAATAGTTAGTACTTAGCAATTGTTTCTTTCTAGATTTATTCTATTTACAATTAGTTTATTTAAAATTATTACTATTTAAAATTAGTCTTTAAAAGTCTTTACTAATCTTTATTAGTCTTTATCATGTGAATATTATTGCATATATTATAGTTGTTATTGCTTTGAATTACGTAAACTTGAAGTAATCACGATGTGAATCTATATATTTTATATTCATTTGTATATTTTATATTCATAATGCCATAATTCTAATATTCTTTTTTTTTTTTTATTGATAATAACTATTTCGATGAATTAATACTTGATGGATTAAATCTATATGATTGGACATTGTAATTTAAAATATTTTCTTTGAATGAATTCATTTCATTTTATTTCGAAATAACAAATATTTTCAAATACGTTTTCTCTGATCAACAAAGAACATTGAAATTGGTTTTAAAAAGAATTTTATTTGCATTTATCATTCATATATTATTATATCGTCTTAATTGCAAAGTATAGTATTGAGGCTATTCCGTACATTTTTAATAAATTTTGATGAACGTGAAAATATTTTTTGACATTTTTGATTTGTCTGTATTTATCAAAATATTTTTATAATATTTCTCAATTTGAACTGTCGCATCCCATAACAATTGAAATAATAACTGTGGTAATTATGTTTTTTGCTAAGTTAATATTGATATTTGAATTTTCAAGATTAAATGCGGAAAACAATAAATTATTTTCCTGATTGTAATTTATAATTATTTTTGCAAAGATCATATACGAGAAGTATATGAAGAAACTTTTTATTTCTTCATACATTCATATAAGCATTATTTTTGGATCGAATTCAGTTTATATTTTTGTAAATGTCGAATATTTTGCTTCCAGATTCTGAAATCGTAATTCTTGAAATCGTAATTCGATTCTCCCGTTTGAATTCATCTAAGATGGATATGAAAAGTTTTAATTTTAATTTTAAAAATTTATTCATTTTTGGCTTTAAGAACTCTAATCCTGTCCTCAAGTGTTATGATTAATAAAAATAATTCAAAAAGATGTAAAAATAGTGATTAAAATAAAATAAAATAATTTGATTGTATATATAATTTGATTGGCATTTCATCTGATAAATTTGAAACATTATAGTTTATTTATATTAGATTGCGTGTGTTACTAATCGAGAAATGGTCCCATTGAACAATTTTGATTCGTTGCGATATAGAATAAATTTTCTTTACTACTGCTATATCCATTTTTCTTTATAATGATAATATAAAGTAAATCAAATTTTTTCAAAACTGATTTGGCTCGAAGGACTAATGTTCCGATACGACTCAATAATTTTAAAATATTTTGAATATTTGCAATCATTTTATACCAATTGTTTGTTGGTTTTATATAGTAAAGTATTATATATAAATTATATAATATATATATATAGTATATACAGATTGAAGTTGATTAAAGAATAATTATTTGAAAAACGCTGTATTTTTATTGATTCTTCAGTAATATAGTCTATGCAATATATGTGATGTATGTATGTTAAATCGTTTTGATTTTTTATTTTTGAGTGAATCTGATAAATCTGGATGATATTGAGTTGAGATTGAATGATAATAACTGAATCTATTTAAAAATTGTACATTATATACAATATGTATTAGTTCTTCTAGAGTAGGATATATATATATATATATACATGTGCAAAAGTCGAGTTCTGGTCGTCTGATGTATTAGAAAATAATTGTCATATTTTGAGAGCATTGAAGACATTATCTATATTTCATTCCTTTTTATTTTTTTATTAAATATCTTTACCGTTATTCGATTTATAATGTTCTGAACAAATATATTTTTCTTATTTTTGAAAAATATGTAATTTTTAAATTTGTTCTATCATGTAATACTTTTTACATGGAAATTCAGTTGTTTTTTTCATTCATTCAAATAGATCTGAAAATTACGTGAATGATGATATAGAATTTTTTCTCTATAATGAAATTAATCTATTATTTATTTTGTATTCTTTAAATGGAATACAAAAAGTAATAAAAAAACTTTCATCATCATTAAATTCATTTTCTGTTTCTTCTTTTTGTTTGTAAATTTCTATCGAAATCCCACTTGCAAAATAAGATTAAATCAATTTAATTGACAAAAATGAGTTTTATTAATAAATTATTTATATCATACTTTTATTTAATAAATATTTATATTTCACTTAATAAATTTTGTAAAAACATTTCACATTTTTGTTATAAAAATTTAATCAACTTATTAAATATATAAAAATTTCTTCTGGATAAAATAGTTTTTTTACTTTCATTATAATATGATGAGTATAATTCGTATATATTTTAACTGACGAACGCAGAATGTTATGTGTTTCTTTCAATAAATCTGCATTTATTATTAAAAATAATATTTCTTCGGATAATATTTATAATTGAAATCATGACTAAGTGAAATTCAGATTTATTACATTTATTTAAAATCATGAAATATATAACTGAGATAAATTTTCGATTTATCTGATTTACATTTATTTAAAATCATTATTTAAAATCAAATATATAACTAATATATGCTTTGCTAATAATTTTGCTACAGTTTTGCTAGTTTTCATCTCTAACAATAAATTTCACAGAAACTGCATAAATAATTTTTGCAAAAAATTAAAAATATCATAATTCTTCCACAATTATATTATTGATAATTTAAAAATTTATAATAAAATAACTAAATAAATAACTATTAAAAATAATTAATTAATTATAACAATTTTTATACAAAATAAGTATTGGTTTTGATATCTTGATTCTTTAACATCTTTTAAGGAGTCTAAAATATTAAAAATTATTTTTTGTTAACAATATATTATATATTTTATTTCTATTTTAAATAAATTTTTTATTTTTCTTTAGAATATAATATATTTTTTTAAAATTTTTTTTTAATAAATTTTTTTAAAACGAATTTGAATTCATTTCTTAATCTTTATAATTAATAAAAAAAATAGTACTATCTTTTTTCTGCGAGCCATAGTTTATTTCATGGTTAGCCATTTTATTCGTTCTTAATATGTACTGCTTCCATTCGTACTGCTGAAAAGAAGTCTCACAGGACGGCATAGGAGCAAAAAGGAGTCCTTCGATAGAACCGCCTATCTCCAGGCGGTCTATCTCCTTTGAGACGCTTTGTTGACAATCCTTATATTCTATATTACATAATAATAGAAGAAATACATAAGAATAGAAGAGTTATAATTTGAACATTCAAAATTGTAAAAATTATTTTCAATTATGAAATTAGGATAATCATCTAAGATTAAAAACTGAAATATTTTTAAAACTATTAATTATTTTGATATAATATTAATATATCTATAGTATGTCTAGCTTATTACATACAATTATTATACAATTATTATCTTAATTATTTGAATACGAAATTACATTTATAAATTAAACTGTTATAAAACTAATTGTTATAAATTATTATTATAGTTATTATGAAAAATAAAAAAATTTTTATATTATCAATATATTCTGAATTTTAGAAGAGTCAGAGTTAGAATACACTGAATTTTTTATAATGAGATTTAAATACAGATCGTTGTTTTGTTCTCTCTATCATATTTGGATTAATATATGTAACAAATATGAACTCTAGAAACAAAAATACCTGAAAATAAGTTTTCTTTCATATTAATCAATCAGATCCGCATTCCTTCCGCGAACAATAAGTCGAACAATAGGTGATAGTAAATAAATTTGAATAATAAATGCCTTTAATTCAGGCACCACATTTGTACAATATTCAAAGTCATTCAGTTTTGGACTTTAATATAGATAATTCAAGAATATTTTATTTTTAACAATATTTTTTTCTAATCTTTTATACAATTGATTGGAATACTAGTTATTTTTTAAATACTTTCCGAATCAAAATACTTTTTTTTTTAATAAAGAAATTATTGCGTCTTGAACGAGTTTCATTAACGATATTAATAATTAACTACAATGCGTTGTTTTTGACGATTTTTGTAAAATTGTTGTTAATACGACATGCGCCTGATCAATGTAATAAATTCAGCAGCTTTAAGCAGCTTTATGAATACAAATTATGAATACAAATGTAACATTACAATTTAATTACAAAAATAAATATATTTTTATGACTAGATCATATTGCGTGAAATACCGTATATATACCGTGTATATATATATATATTCAAATTTTACATAAATTATTTTTTTAATTTTATATTATTATGTATATATATATAATATGTGTAAAATTTGAATTCGAACGAGAAAACATATCTTTGAATCTTTAAACATTAAAATAATTATATGCTCGTAAAATTGCTTTTTCTTTTCAATTTTCTTTTGAATTATTGATTATATTAAGTATAATTTAAACATATATAATCTAACTTGTAAATCTAGACAGAACGAATCTTGATTACATAATAGATCTTTATATTATTTTTTTCCATATGAGTAATAAATAGTTTTCGAAAAAGTGAACAAAAAGTTTGAAGTGAAGTGAAGAAATGTAAAAAAGATTAAAAAAATTTTTTTCCAATTTTAAAAATTGAAATATTTTTTTGAATATCTATTTTTTGAATAGAAACTGTTATAGATAATTATAATAAAATAAAATGCATTATTAAATGCATATATTAAAATATAAGTGAAAAAAAAAAAATTTTATGATCTATGATTTGGTTAACATATTTACTGTTACATTTTCCAATTTCATATGTGCTAAAATAATACTATTGTCTTTTATTTAATAATATACTTATTAATAATTTTTTTTTTATTATTATATACTTCTTATAATTTATTATACTTAATTATAGTATATTTGTCAATATTATAGTATATTTGTCAATATAACTGTATAACCAGGAACTGGTTGTACAGTTTATATTTCATATGATTTTCTATTCTATATTTACGTATTTTATTAACTTCCTATTGAAAATATCTAATTTTTTTAAAATAAAATAATATTTATAATTTATATGCTTTGTATTATTGGGTACTATATTTCTTTTAATACAATTTAATTCTGTCTTAGTATCTGTTAAGGACAGATTCAAAATTTGTAAAACGATCAGATAACTTAGCCTGGCTTTTATTTTCAATAGCTCGATTATCTTCAATAGCCTAATAATAATTTAAGAGTGAATATAGTTCCCTAATGCTTTCCTTAATTTAAACAGAGATATAACAATAATGGCCATTTTATACGCCTTGCAGCGGACTACCGTGCAAGCGAGTGTAAAGATCCTGATATCCACGCGTTGCGATGCGAGAAGAGAATCTATCCTTTGAAACCGTTCTCCAACGTGACGATTGATCTCTTTAGCCCTCTCTTACTGTGCATTTTCACGAAAAATAAAGATGAGAAAAAACTAAGACCCGCAGTCTTCTAGATCAGTTAGAATAGAAATAGAATACAGATCAGATAGAATTCAGAACGATACAGTTCGCAAATTATAATACAATTAGAATCATTACAATTAGTCACAAACAGTTAAAGTATCATTATTCGTTCACTCAAAGCTCATAATATAAACGATTATACAATCCTATGGCAATAGATAATTCTTCTAGTAATAGCACCACATTTGTATAATATTCAAAGTCAGTTTCGATTTTAACAATCTTATTATTTTTAATTTCTCACAGAATTTTTCGCTTTTTCTAATTCGATTTCATTTATGATAAGATTACGATATCGACTTCTCGATATTGATTCACGTTATATAGAATTTTAATATAGAGCACATATAAATTAAAATTTTATATAGAATAATTTTCCATTTAATTGGAATAATACAATTTTATTAAATAGAATAATCATTCCTTCAGTCATTGTCGCTTTATTAAAAATTTCAATTTTTCGTGACTAGCTTTATTAGCTAATAGCTTTATTAACCTTTATGCATTCTGTTATAGAAAACCACATTTCATATATAGATTATGTAATAAAATAAAATGAAACGAATATATTGTACTAATAAAATATAAATAAAAAAAATTCATATTTATTATCTATAATTTGCTAATAAGCATACTGACTTGCATCGAATTTTAATAAAATCACATATTTTGTTGGCTAAATATATATATGTATCGATTGATGTATTCATTTGTGTCAATTTTTATATAAAGATTTTTTCCATTAAGAACAGAAATTTCTTTAAATTTTATATTATTTTCTAAAAATTTCATTGATTTAATTTATGAAAAATTTAATATTAAAAATTTAAATATTATTCAATTTTAGAAATGATATAAAATTATTTTTCAAAATGTCTTTTTATTAACAATTTTAAATATTTAAAAACTTTAAAAATATTCACTTATAAAATATAAAAAAAAAAATAAAGAAAAATTATTATAAAAAAGATTTTAACTATAAATAAGTAATCTAATTAAAATTAATAAAATGTATGTAAAATTTTCGAAAATATTGAATTTATTTCAAACAGAACTTGAAACATTTTTTTCTTTAATTTCATTCTTTTCTTTAATTTAACTTACATATCAATTTTTATAAATCGATTTTTATAATTCGATTCTTTAACTTGTCTAAAAATATAAATTTTATTAAAAGAATTGAATTAATAGATAAACTATATAATATAATTAATAATACAAATTGAATTAATAAAAGAAAATAATAAATTATGAAAAATAAGAAGCACAAAAGATATAGATATATTTTGCAGATGCTTGTTAATGATTATTGGCAAAAAAGAATTTTTGATTGGAAAGCAATATTTGTAAAAAAGAAATTAAAATGAAAAATTTAATAAATGATTTATTTTCTATTTAATTCTTATTATTTTTTATTATTTACATATTATATAAACTTTTAATTTTTATAAATAATTTAAAGAATAATTTACAATAATTTGCAGAAATAATTTTATTATAATTTACAATAATTTACAGTAATTTATAAAAATTTAATAATTTTTTAAAGAAAGTTTTTTAATTTTTAAAAAATAGTTTTTTAGGATCGAAAATAAAAAAATATATATTTTTTTCAATTGACAAAAGATAATCAAAATACATTTTAATTATCAAAATTAAAAACAGAATTTAATTTATTTCATGTTTTTTTAATAAATAATTTTTTGTAAATAAATAATTTTATATATTTGAATATTTAATTATTTTAATGTTTAAGAAGCTATTTTTCAATTATCTTTGAATTCAAATTTTACAATTACAAATTTTACAGGTTATTTTTTTATAAATCAAATTATTGTAATTATAATAATTATAAATATAATAATAATAATAATATATAATAACAATAAAATATTCTAATAATTACTCTATTCTCTGTGAAAAAAATTTAAATGTTGAAAATAAGAATATTAAATGCAAAAAGTAAATCTATAGAATAAATTTCCTTAAATTTTCTTTTATTTATATTATATAACTATTTTTAGTGAATTTGATTTTTTTTTATTTATGTTTGTTTTTTTTAATTTTATCTGTTTAATATTTTTTTGATTATGTCTTAATATCACAGCATATTTTCAATGTTTAGATAAAATTTTACTATTAATCATCAATATCAAATTTGTAAAACAATTTTATAAGCTTTTGTATGCTGAATACGAATATTATATCAATTTTTAGCAGAAATTAAAATATCTCACAAAATTCATAAAAATTGTAAAATCGAGAATTTAATTTTAAATTTAAAATTGTATTAATTTTAAAGAATAATTAAGAATTTATTTCCAAATGAAAAAAATAAATATATATATTTAATTTTTTAAACTTCAAAACATTACTGATATTTTAATAGAATATTAAAATGATATTATTATGAATTGAATGATATTATTATGATATTATTATTGAATATTATTATGATAGAAAAATTTTACTTGTATAATCAAAATTGGTAAAAAAAGAATTAGCTCGTAAAGAAAAGAATTTTGATAAAAATCTAGTCATGTTATTGTGCATGATACACAAACAGTTATGACATCATTTTATTATAAAAGTAAAATAATTTGTTATAATTTGATAATAAATGATCTTCATGCAAAATATGCTAAATGTTTTTTTTTTAATTAAAATAGAAAAAAGCTTCGGAAATTCTATATATTCTTTAGTTGAACTATTAAAACTTATAAATTTAACAAAATATGAATTAATATTCATAAATATTTCTTCTGAAAAATTACTTTTAAATACTTTTTTAAATTGTGTCATCTTTATAGCAAATGTGCAAGATATAATTTTACATAAATGATAACAAAATTAATACGATGCAGAAATTATGTATATGTATAAAATCAAAATATTTATAAATCTATTTATATTTTATGATCTTATTCGATGTAATAAATATTATATTAATATATAGTATCATATTATCACAAATGAATTAATTACGTGTAAAAATAAATAAAAAAATTAATGAAGTTTTGATAAGTGAAAGAAAATTAATTTATAAATGATATATCAAAGATAAAAATATATATTATAAACAAATTGCACATTTAATAAGAATGTAATAGAATGTAATCCATGATGTAGTGTGTGATAAAAAAAAATTAAATCGAGTGGAGATGTAAATAATAAAGAATAAAAGTAATCTGAGAAAACTAATTAATCGGGAAGAAAAGTTATTAGAAAAATTATTAGAAAAATTATTAGAAAAGTTATTAGAAGTTATTAGAAAAATAAGGAATAAAAAAGATTTAAAAATAAATGGTTTAAAATTGGCAGCATTTGTTTTAAAATATTTTAACAAAAAGTATCTGCTGAAATACGTAAAAAAATTTTAGAAAGGAAAAGCTATAATAGCAATAAAAAAATATTTAAAAAAATTAAAAATATTTAAAGTTATATTTAAAATGCACAAAAAAATTCATAATATACTCGATCATCAAAAGTATTATAAAATGTAAAGGAAGAAATGTAAAGAATGAAATATTAGTTAAAAATACTTAATTGTATTTTTATTATATCTTTATAGATAAAAATTGATTTTATTCTAGATTATTTTATTATAGATTTGTTATCATTTATATAAAATTATATTTCTATTATAATAAAATGTTTTTTTGCAATAAAATTTATATCAATTTGAAAGTTTGATATTTTAAAAAATATTTCTAAAAATTTTGAAATTTTATATTATAAATAAATATCAATTATTTAAAATTGATGGTATAAATATTCTTCAACTATACATATAGAAAATTTTATGTAATATGTAATTTATACTCAGATATATAATTCTATATAAAATTTAGACATATTCAAGTAATCTTTTTTTCTTTTAATTTTGGATTTTATGTCGCATCAATTTCTAGAAGTTATTATCATAGAGTAAATAGGAAATGATTATATTATTTGATTATGATTTATTTGATTAGTTTAGTATCCTTAATAAAGGCAATTAAGTGCCATTTTCTTGTCTTTTAAGTTGTTTTTGAGTTTGGTTTCTAGTTTGTACTTATTACAGAAAAAATTATATTTGATACAGTGGAGAATTTAAATGTTCAATAGATATTATAGAATTACATTCTTCACATTGAGAAGTTGACTTTTTTGTTAGTCTGTAGGAGTGTATGACTTTAGAATACCCAATTTTTATTTTGGAGATGACCACTTTTCAATACGAAAGTTATCTTTTGATTCTTGAAGAACTTGTCGGAAATACCTTCGATGTAGCTAGAAGCCTTTTATTTTCATTTATCTTCAATTAGAAGTTTAGTCTGTTTTTTATTTTCTTATTAGATCATCCAAATGTAATTTGTATTCATTTATTATGGTGTGGGAATTAACCATTTTTTTAGTCGTTTTATTTGCTTTATCATTGCCAATTATTTTTATATGAACAGAATCGAATTGAGTTTGATTATGTTATCTTTCCCAATGATTTTTTCGTGAATCTCGAAGATTTGAATTATAATTTTGTTATTTGAGTCTGAATTTTTGATAGTCATTGTTGCACTTTTGGAATAAGTGAATATTATGGTTTTTGATAAACTTTTGATAAACTCGTAGACAATTTCAAAAGCTTGATAAATAGCAGTTAGTTCAACAATATAGACTGATCTATTGTCTGGAAATTTTGCCTTGATATAGAATTCTATGGAATATACTACATAACCTGTGCCTACGTTTGTTTTTGATCCATCTGTGTGTGTGTTTTTGATCCATTTTATGATTATTTGTTATGATTATTTATGATTTATTTATAATCTCGATATTCAAGAATAAATGTATATCAAGAATATTTAATTTCCGCTGTTACTGCTCGGAGTTCTGGTGATGTATCGTTTTTTAGGTATCATTTATTAACATCAAGTCAAATATGATATAACTTTCAAAGAGGAATTATGAGTAATCTTCTTATGAGTAAACTGGAGGAAAAAATTTTTAGTTGTAGTTCTTCTTGGTATTTGTAGATTTTGTAATAAAAATTTCGGAGATTTCTGATGTTTTGTGTATTTGTTAATGAATCGTTAAGAAAAAAAATATTTAAATATGTCGGTTATTAGGTACATTTGAGATTTTAGCTGTTTGAATTACATTGAGAAGCTTTCTTTTAAAGTGTAGAATTGAATTCTTCAGTTGTTTCTTTTAGTATTATTTTTATTATTTTATTATATTATTTTTATAGATTTATATAGATTATATAGATATTTTTATATAGGGCTGGTTTTAATGCTTCAGAAATTATTTTTAATACTGCATTATGAATAGAGTCCAATATATTTAGTACATTATTGTTTGTTGATCTATAAATGACTGAACTGTACTCTAATGTGAACCTAATGATTGATTTGTTTAGAGTTTGCTTATCTGTTCTCCAAGAATTTACTGCTATTATTTTAAGAATGTTAAGAATTGCTTTCTTAAGCAATTGTCTGTTGTAAGAGTTTGTTGTCAAAAGTTGATCCTAAAATTTTGAGCAAATTAATTTCTTTTCAGCTCAGAATTTCCTAGATGAAATTTAATTTTTGATCGATTGTGTTGTCTACAAAAGATAAATTTTGTTTTAGTGTAGAAAATTTGAACTTTGGTTTCGTTAATAAATCCAGCAGATAGTTTAAGTTTCTTATAGAATTTTTTGTGTATTAAATTCAATAATTTGAATCGTTGGAGTTATTAATAAATATTTCAGCTAGTAAATTAGAAGTTTTTTTATTGTTTAAATTTATTGAATTATTTGGTTAATATGATGAATTTAGATAAGTCTGTAATTCCTTGAATAACTTTTATTTTGTTCCACAATTTTTTGGAAGGGACAATGTTATTAAGGGATGATTATTAAGAAATTTGTCCATGATTGTTTTTTAAGTTGGAGTATAGTTTTTATTGCTATTATTCAATATTTTTTAAATATAATTAGATTTTTTATGATATATTTTTTAAATATAATTAAAGATTCTATATTTTTTATATTTGTTAAAGGCTCGCTTGGTTTCTTTAATTGTAATTTTACATTCATCATTCCACTAAAATATGTGAAGTGCATTTTTATTAGTTCGGATTGTTTTAGGGATGATAAATGTATTAGCAAATTAGCTGATTGTTTTAAAATGGAGATAAATTCTTCAATTAAATTATCAATTAGATTTGTGTTATAATTAAGATTATTTTGTAGGAGTAGTTTTAAATCAATTAATTGGTATTTATTCCAATTCAAATTTCCAATATACAAATTCATCCTAATTGTTGTTTTGGTTGGTTTGCATTTTAATGGTCACTGTCATATAAATCCGGGAATACATTAGTTTCATATTTATAAGCAATATTTGAGTTAGATCTATTGTAATGATCTATTGGAAACATTAAAGTGTGTTGTTTAGTAAGATTAGTGTCGTTCAGTAAGATTATGTTATAATTAAATATAATTTTTTCCCATATTTTTTCTCTTGTGTCAAGTTGAACTCCACAAAGACTTGTAACTATTAAAGTCTTCTACTAATAAAAAATTTCAATAACTTATCAATCAGCTGATTTATATCAAATTCGTTTAAATCTAACTATTATATAACTATATTAGATCCGCACTTTCGTTGTTATACTTTCCATGTTAGTATTTATTTGAAGTTTGTTAGCTATTTTTAATCAGTGTAGCTACTTCTCTATTAGCATTTTGCGAATTTCTGTTAGTAATAAAAACATTATAGTTTTTTATTTGTATTGTTTGGTTCGGTTTGAAATTTTTTATGAACAAATTATATCTGATTGATATTTACTAATTAGTATTTGAGACCAGTCAAGGAAAAAAACCATTTAGATTCCATTATAAAATAGTTATTGACATATTGATGTTTATTTATTTATTAATATATAATATTAATATTAATTTGTTTATGATAATAGATATATGATAATAAAATCGTTAAATAATAATATAATAAAATCGATTGATGTTCGACTCGTAGTCGGTCGATATAGGAGAAAAAGACAAAGTAATGTTAATGTTTGGTATCGATGATGAATTATTAAAATTTATACTATTCTTGAGTTTTTTAGTTGTTCTGTAAATTCTGTTTTTGATACTGCGTTCTTTAAGAAAAGGATTCAGATAGCATTTTTATTAATGTTGTAATATCGTGCGTATATTTCAAAGCTAATTGTGTTTTCAATTATGTTTTCAATTTCAAATGAATTTTCTAAGAAACTGATGAATTGGATCAGTTTAGTGGATAGTTTAATTCAGGATTATTTATTTTATTTATTTATTATTTTATTTATTTATTACTTTCGATTTTATTATTTCATTGGTTAAGTAATCTTTAAAAATATTTCGAAAACTATGATTCAAACTGCATGTATATTACTTACATATATATTATTTAAAATTATGTCTTTAATAATATATCAAAAAATTATTGAAATTGGTTGATAATTATATACAACAAGTTTTTGACAAATGTTCACAAAAAAAGAACCATCTCTGATTTTTCAATAATATATTTGTCAAGATTATTATTTTGAATGTTATGAAAATTTAATCAACTGTTTGGACTTATAATTTTTCTTTAACTAGGATTCAATTTTTTTAATTTTTATTTTTTTAATTTTTAAATTCTTTAAAGTATATTTTTGAAGAATTTAAATTATATCATTTTCTTTCATTTCTTTTTTTAATTTTATTTCAATATAAAAAAGTTATGAATATTCTTCGAAAATGATTTTTGTTTTTTGTAAAGAAATGCAAGAGTGGGCAAAAACACAAGTTTAAAACGCGAACATTTTTTTTTGGACAGACTATTATTTAGAGAATTCTTACAGTACAGAGATCAATATAATTTTTTTTATATAATCAAATAATAAAAGGATTAAATAAAGAATGGGTTAATAACAAAGCATATAAGTAATATTATATTATATAATATTATAAATTATTCTTCATTGTGTCGATATTTAGATATTGAATGGATGGCATAGAGTGATGCTATGAAAACAATGCCATTTTTGAAAGAAGAATTTGGACGATCTTTTGCTTTGTATATTTGTTAGAAACAATTGACTGAAGTATTCGTGGTTTTAGGGTTTGAGACGACATTTTCCAATTATGGCAGTCTTAACGGCAATCAGTATCATCCTTGAGAATTACAAACACTTCTTAATTTCCTTAAAACAGCGGATTTAATCTCATTCTAGGAATTTCCTTGGATTGGGAGTGTCATTCAATTAGGAGGTAGGTATTATTTGAGAGAATTTGAGAGAAGAACAGGTTTTGAGAGAATTTTTTGAACTTCAGAAATTTAGAATCTTTTTAACTCTCAAAATTTTTTAAACTTTTGGAACTTTCGGAACCTTCTCAATACCAGAATCCTTTCAAAAAACTTTTGTAATCTTAGAACTTTTTACATCTTAAAATCTTCCGAATTTATAATTTCAAAATATCAAATTTTAGAATATTGTGAATTTAGTGATAAATATAAAACCTTTATTAATATATGAACTTTATAATAAATTAATTTTATTACTACATATCATAGCTCCAGGAATAGGTTAGAGCTAACAATCAAAAATTCAACAGAATTTTTTTTTTGACTGTAAATGATGTCAAAGGATAATTCTGATTTAATAAAAGTTTAATAAAAGTTGATTTAATAAAAGACATTTGTAAATCACAAGTCTATTTAAATGGAAATATTTTTTGATGACTGGGCTCGTACTAAGATACCGAGTAATACTCTTTCTATGGATACAATCATGGAAGATAAATCTGAAACGCAAATGATGAAAATTATGTATCGTTTGTAACATAAAGATTTTAATCTGCTCTTATGATACTCATTATATTCAAAGTTATTTCGATTGCATCTACTGCCATAATTTCATTCATGAAATTTCCTATATATTGAAGGATACAATATTCAATTATAATTGAATATAAAAACTTCGATAGAATACGCGAATGCAGAGACATTCTTCATCAAGTACGTATATTTTTGTAGTTGCAAATTTTAAAATATTAATTAATTTTTTTAAATCTATTCTTAGATAACAGCAAATTGATCAGAATAGACGAAATATCTTATCAACAAATGAAGTAATATTGATATGTTTATATAATATTTCCTTTGCGGAACTCTTCATAAAATATAGTTAAATACAGAGATTGCTATGCATTGTTAGATCATTACATATGCATTTCTGAATAATATTAGAAAAACAAGTAATTTGAATCTGTTGACAAATGAATGAATATTATAATACTTAATACTTAATTAATACTTAATTATAATAAGTATACATGCAAATTAAAGATTATTGAATCTACCTAATATACATATAATCTATGTGTATGAGTATTTATTGTTCGTGAGATTTGTGAAGAGTCCGGAGAAAATTCCTTATATAAAAAACTCTTTTGGTTATTATTGCTCGCAGATTTTTTTTAAGTCTAAATAAAGTTATATCAATAAATGTTGATTAGAGGATTATCGTTTTTGAAAATTTATACTTAATCGATATTTATAAATATTCAGCATATATTTTTGACATATTTCAAACTGGCTGGATTTATTCTAAGAATGACGTATTCCAAACACAGTCAACAATAACTAATATCATTCTAATACGAGGAAATCTATAAGAAACATACACTGATTTATTTCTATTTATGTATATCTGTATATATAAATTACTAATTCAATTCAAGGAATTTTCTTCTAATTGAAGATGTTGCAAGTTGAGCACTAACCGCGATGTTATTGGTTATTAACATGTCCTACTGGAAAATTGAAATCCTCTAATTGAATTAGAAAGAAATTTTCTGAGAGCACGAGTTTCACTTGTAAAGAAAGTCTCACATGAGAAGAAAGTGAACACATCATAGTCTGACCGCTGGATATAATTAAATAGCTTGTGAACACATCGTGTTCAGACTGTCGAACAGATTACCTGCTATGACATTGTGAAAGACTCAGCTCTTTTATAGATACGTATATCGCAATTGTAATCGCACTAATACATTCATTTTTAAAAAATATATTAACAGTCACCAGCACCAGCTTCTTCATATGCATATATGCACCTTAGTCGAAAGAACATTCGATGCATGTATCCATGCACTTAACATTACAATATTATTATTGCGCTGCACTTGCCTCCTAATTTTCTGTGTAATTTCTGCTCAAGCTTTCTATACATATGGATTAGACTACGAATTTAAAATTCCTTTCCTAATAAAGAAAGTTTTATGCGCATCACATAAAATCTACTTGCTTGTTTATACCTATATATACATTTCTGAAAGTATTGACATAATGAATATTTGTGTGGAGTAAATTCAAGAACAAATGAAAACTCGACATTTCGCATAATATAAAATTAGGCATTCATATCAATCATTTGGATTATCAATCATGATAATCTTTTACTAATCAAGTGGTGATTAAGCAGAATTGAAAAATACATCTTGGTTCAGATGAAATTACTCAAGTTCATCCAAATGTTAAAATGTTTTTAGCATGTTTGTCCTTTGGCGAATACTCGTATAACAATTGATTAACTTTCCATTAGAATACTAATTCATATCTTGTAAATATTATATAGAGTTTATCATAGCAAATATCCATGTGATCATTTAACATAAATAGATAGTCCTAAATATAAATTTTATGTAAATTTTGTATTCGCAATCATTATCATGTCCGAAAAAGAAATTAAATGCGAATCGTTCAAAAGATGTTAACGCGCATTTATTTATATATCCCAACACGCTACTGATTATGTCGTAAATTGTATGTCACGAGTACGCCAAACCAGATTTACGACGGTAAAAAAAAAAATCTTTTTAAAATTTCATTTTATAAATATTGAATGAATATAAGAACACGATATATATATATATATATATATATTATTATAATTAATAATATAATAATAATATAATAATATAATATAATAATTAATTATTATAATTAATAATGACTAACAAATTTTAATAAAATATAATAATGAACATAATAATGAACTGAAGAATACAGAATTGATAGTATTTTGTTTTTTTGCTATTAAATAGGAAAGAAAATAACAAACATGCAAGTAACATGCAACAGATAAAGAAATAATATAAAACAATGTTTTGTTTAATTGTTATTTTCCTAAAAATAATATTATTTTCTTAAAAAGTAGTATAATATAGTATTCAATTCTTTTTATTTATTATTATATATAAATATATATATATATTTCTAAGAGAAAGGAATTTATTCTTTTTTATATGATTTCAATTATACTCATTACAAATGATTGTAACTCTTTAAAAGTTTAATTTTTGTAAGACATAATTTTTTTTATTTAAACTATAATTAAAAAAATTATTAGTAAATTATTAATATTTTTTCTACTTTATATGCATTATGTACATTATAAATACATTATATATACTTATATACGTTGTATACATTATAAATATATATTATAAAATATATTGAATATCTATAATATAATATATCTATAATAAACTATGTATAAACAATTCGAACTATATTTTTTAAAATTTCTCAAAATCATGAATGAAAATTATTAAATTATAAGAAATCTTAGTGACATTTATAATTCTTTATTGATTTTAAACAGAGGTTTCAAAATGAAAGCAAAAAATAAATTTATCAAATTTATATTATAATATAAATAGTTTTTCCTCGAATATCCATATATATATATCAATATATTTTTTTAATTAAATTTAATTTTTTTTAAATTTTTTCTAATATGCGATAAACAATTTGAACATAGATTTTTTTCTTTTATTATGTTTATTCTGTAATTAATAATTTAATCAATATATTACAAGTTGAGAAAACTATGTGCTTTTTTAAATTTATAAAAGCTACATGATAGTGTTAAATGCATAATATTATATTGAAAGTCTTATATAATATATATTTTATTATATAACAGACATTCTGTTTTAAAACTATAAGTTTTTCAAAATGATGTTTTTCATAACATATATCAAACTTCCACTATAATGTAATAATTAATAAAATAATTTAAAAAAATAAATAATTAAAAAATAATAATTAAAAAAAATAAATAATTTTATGTACGAAGAAAAATTTAAATTTTCATGGATAGATGTTAACAATATGAAGATTTTTATGGAATTCTCAAGTTTGATGTAGATTCGAATTATAAGATTATAAGCTTATTACAATTTATAACTGATTGATTTATATATGTTATTATTTTATTATTGCTCCTTATATATGTTAATTGTTTGCCACAATGTATTTATCTTAATCTAATTGTAAAGTAAATATGCGTACGTAAATATGCACATATTCCTACAGATGCATACTAATAATCTTTTTTTTTTTTTGAGAATTATATAAAGATATTTTGAAAATTATAGCAAAAATAAGAAAAATAAGATAGAAAAATAAAATAAGATTTTTAAAGTAATTTTTCTTATAGGAAAAAGTTTTTCTTATACATATAGAATTCATAAAAATTGTTTATAGTTTCTTATTAGGAAAATTTCAAAATTTAATTCTTTATAATATATTTAAAAATCATCAAAATCAGGGAGAAAATAGTTTTTTTGCTATTTTACATTATCATTAAACATACATATATCATAATAATATGAGATAATTATTTTTTCTTATTAGAGAAATTTTTTAATCCAATATTTTTTTATAATTTTCAATAAAATCGTCTTTAAGCATGATAATTAAAGCTATTACATTTATCATGTGAATAATATATGAATGTTTTGTTTATTTCGTCTGATTAGATTCATTTTTTTTAAATATTCTTATATGAAGAAAAAAAATTATTTTTATATATAAGAATAATACATTTTTTAATTATTTGTATATTTTTATATATATATTTTTATTTATAATTTTCAAGTTTTTAACATTGGTCATCACATTCAATAAAATAAGGTGGAGCGCATTCACTATGTTTCATTCCAAAAGAATATATGGGAGTTGTTTTTCCAAATTTAAGATTATATTTTGGACCTGGAGAACGACAAATTTCTTTTATAGGATGCCTATAAGACATACTGTACATTGGAGCTCTTTGTTTAACCAATATATCATTATAAATTTTGGGACCTGGTACACAATCACGTTTTAGAACAGGCAAACGTTGTCCTCTAAAACGAATATGTAGAAATAAATTACATTGATTTAAAAATACTAAGATCTTATACATGAATACAGTTAATAATATATGATGATAAAACTTCACACAGTTGTTAATTGAAAATGTTAATGGTATTAAATTCTAATGTGGTTAAATCTAATAAGGCTTAATAAACAACTGTACAAAGATTTATAAAAATAACTATACGAAATTCGCAAAAATATTATTTTATTACTAAAGTTCATTTCGTATATTAATTCTTAATTAATAGAATAATATACTTAATATATATAAATATTCAAACGAGATATACATATATAGGAAAAATACTTACATATAAAAAGCAGGACCTGCTCGAGGAAGGTTTACAGAAATAGGACCTGGTGTAACGCAAGTTTGTCTAGTTTTCGTTCTTGACTTTATTGTAAAAGATGGTCCTTTTGGACTTGGCAATAAATATTTTGGACCAGGGCCACAAAAAGGTACTAATAAAATAGAAAAAAAACTTAACATAATTTGTCATTTTTATAATAATAGTTATAAAGCTTATAATTTTATATAAATAAAAAATGATAATTATTGGAAGTGTGAGAGGATAAAAAAATTAAAGAATTATGATTATTAGAATTATGATATAAAAAAATAAAGAATTTGAAAAGATATTGGATCTTTTAAAGTGCTTTGTAATTGAAGAATCGAAATATCATTTCAAATAATTTTGTTGATTATTGTTTTTTCGATTTTCAAATTTAATAATATAAAATAATAAAATTATAAAAGATAAAATATGAAAAGTAGTATACGAAATGAATAATACATATAAAATTTTATTTTAAATTCATATAAAAAATTATTTTTTCTACATTTATATTAATTTTATTTTATTTGCCATAAAAATATATGGATATATTATTTAATATATAATAATTTCAAAAAAAATTTTTACAAGAAAAATATAATTTCACTACATATATTTAAAATTATTATCTAACTCGATGAATTAATATAGGAATGATTGAATCCATGATTTAAACATAATCTCAAAACTTTAATTCATTTAAAAATTTTCAAGAATCTCGATATTTTTATTGATATACTTTTATGATTTATGATATTTTTCTGGAATAATAATATATATATTTTTAATTAGATTTTGCAAAAAATTTTTAATACAATCTTCTTACGCATCAATGTATTATTGATGTGTATTAATTTTATATTGAATTATTATATTGAATTACTGATTTGTATTAATTTTATATTGAATTATTATATTGAATTACTGATTTGATTTTGAAATTTTAATTCACAAAAATTATAACTAATTAATAATTAATAATAAAAATATAGAAAAATTATTATTTGAATTTAAAATTTTTTGTATTTACAAAAAGGTAATTATTTTATCAATTTTGATAATTGATTTCAAATATAATTTTATATTTAAACATTTTTACAATTTTATATTTTATAATTAAATAATTTTGTTTAAATTTTTTTTATTTAAAAATTAATTTTTAATCATTTAATTCCTTGATAATATAATGATTTATTGTAACTTATTCAAATATCTTGAAAAATATAAACAATATGAAAAAATATTTCAGACAAAAATTGCTTGATATTTTTATTTCAGATAAAAAAGAGATTTATATTATACATTATTAATAATTTTTCTATAAATTGATGCATTAAAATTATATATAAGTCAAAATATGATAAATAATCATATAAAATTATATACTTTTTATTGAATTAATTGTATAATTTATTAATTTTCTTATCAAAGAAAATAGTATTTATGTTGAAAAATCTTTATCTTAGAAAAATTGTAATTTGAAGTTCATAAAATTATTATATGAAAGACAGGAAAAAAACAAATAAAATATTGTTTTTTATCTTTCATATGATAAGATTTTGAATTTTAGATATAATATTTTTTTTCCAGAAAATAATGAGCTAATTAATAATAAAAATTAGATAATTTCATTAAAAAAATTAAAATTAATCTTTCTATGATGTTTGTGTCTATCTACAGAGAAACTAACTAATAGTTTTTTTTATATCAAACTTTTATCTGAAATATTTTTTTATATCTTTCATATTTTTTGAGATATTTAAGCAAATTACAAAAAATAGGGCACACTATATATTCAATTTTGATTTTTTAAAAAACAAAGATTTAAATGATAAAATTTTATTCCACATTTTTTTTTATTTATATATAATTCTTATTTATAATATATAAAATAACCTTTTATTCATCGTATATTAATATTATATAAAATAATTTTTTATCAGTTTTTTTAATTTATTTGTTTCCATTAGGCAATTTTTCACTCATATTTGAAAAAATTATAAATTTAATCTATTCGAAAATAAAATCTTAAAAATCTCTTTATTTTCTAGTTACTTTTCCTACTTACTTTATTAAGAAATTATTTCTTCGATTGTATCAATATAAATATTATGACTCTGTATATTGTATTTCTATGATTTACATCTAAGAATGATATTCGCATGACGAGAAATACGAGTCTTTAAAAATGTGAAGAAGATAAAAATGAAAATAGAAAAAAGAGAGAAAGAATATTGAGAGGAAGGGAAAGCGAATATAAACGAAAATTATAAAAAAAGAAAAGAGAATAGAAATTCATATAGTAAATATTCAACCAGATCAGAAAAGATTAATAAAGAGATATTACAAACGAAAAATTAAAATAAAGTTGGAAGAAAATAAAAACAGAACAAAAATTATTGAAATAAAAATAGGAATAGTGAAATAGAAAGTTCGTGTAGACTTGAGTAAAATATATTTTTAAATTATGGAATCATCATAATTACAGAAAACTCTTAAAAGATAATTACGAAAAAATATACAAATATACAACATAGACATAGCAATTCTATAGCTATCACAATTTTATATATATATATGCATACATATTTATGTACATATTGCGTTACATTGTAAATATTAGTGTATGCAACAATGTTTACAATAAAATAAAAATATGGTAATAATGTTTACATTATTATACTTATTATCATAATAGCATATTTTTCATTATCATAATAATGACATTATCATAATAATTTTAATAACATATATTCAATATTTAACATTTGGTCCTGGTATCAGTTCTTATAACATTAATCTTATAACATAATGGTTGCATTTAGACTAATCAATATCCAATTCACTAAAAAATAATCTAAAATAAAGATTCATTTGTTCTTTTTTGAATTAATATTATTTAATTTAAATAAAAATGAATCAAATGTTAAAATGAAACTCTAACATAATTTAAATAAAATTTATTTTAATCTATAAAATGTCAAGAATTAAAATATTAATTAAAAATTTTTAATTTTAATAATTTTTTTATGATATACAGTTAATTATTTAATTAATAATTTAATAATTTCTATATTATTTTATGCTTTATTAACAAACTGTATTTTCAAAATCAAGAAAGATTTTGATTTTAATGAAATTTTATATATGTAAAATATAATTATACAAAATAATATATATAACAAATTTTTTTTACTAAAATATTATTTTCAATATATAGAAATCAATACTTAAAACTTCATAAATATAATTTTTCTAAATTTTTTTCGCTTTTATAAATATAATTTTGTAGTAATGCGCGATAGAGCAAAATTTTAAATTAAATTACAAAATATTTAAGTTTTAATCCTTTATTGTAAAAATAATAATAATAATAATGATGATGATGATGATGATGATGATGATGATGATGATGATGGTGATGATGATGATGATGATGATAATGATAATAATAATGATAATAATGATAATAATAATAATGAAACTTTAATTTATTTTGATTTAACGCGTACAAAAAGATTTTCTATTCATAATTATTTATATATATATACAATAGAGACTCCCGTATTTGAACTAATAAACAAAAGTAGTTGGATAAAAGTGGAATTTTCTAAATAGTAGATAATAGAACAATTATTTTCTTTTGTATTAAACTTCACTTATTCAAATAGAAATGAACAAAATTCACAGTTTCTCTCAATATCTAAGGATCTCCATATCTTTGTAGCCATAAGTTACATAAATTATTTATTATAAGCAGCTAGGTAGAATTACATTCCCATTGCACTTCAAATCATTGAACCATTCATGTATTCTCGCTAATTTCGTTGCACTTTCACTATTTTCAAGATCTTTAATTATTTTCTATTTCTCTTCAATACTTAAAATTACATATTCTCGTTTACTTGCCATTATTGATACCGTTTTCTGCTTCAGACTGAATTGATATGATTACATTTAACTGATCGAATACAAGAAAATATTTATTACATCTAAATATATTGTATTTATGTTGTATGTAAACATCGCCACGAAACGTTTAGATAACAGAACATACGGATAATAGAATATCCGTATATTAGGGTATTTAGATAATGAGGATACGGGACTATTTCTCTACTGTATATATATCGATGGTATATATACATCGATAATTATTTATAAGCTATATATATATCGATAATTATTTATAAGATATAGCTTATCAATTTTACTGACTTTATAAAAATATATTATCAGGAATAATATTTTGAATAATTTTTTTTTATCGCTGTTGCCACTTAATTGCAGTTTTCATAATTTAAAAATATGTTTAATAAATATATATATATATTTATTAAACATATTTTAATATATAAGAATAATATATATAATTAATTCTGGAATCATTATAAAATAATATATATATAATATATCTATTCTAGAATTATTCTATATTCTAAAATCATTATATAATAATATATATATATATATAATTCTAGAATCATTATATATAATTTAATATAGAAATTAATTAAAATATTTTTAAAATAAATAAAATTAAACAAAAAATTTAATTGAAATTATAATTGTATTATTAAATGCAAGAAAAGCTTTAGAACGTTTTTTTGAATAAAATTAAAAAAATGAATAAATTAATCAAATTCTAGTTAAATTCTAACTTAAATTTTTTTGATATTTTGGAGTTTTATATATTATATATTATATATTATATCTCTTAAAATATTTATATATTGTATATATTTATATATTATATATTATATTTTTGATTTTTTAGAGTCTTGAAAATTTTATTGTTTTATTTTTAAAACTAACGAAATTATTATAAATAATAATATAATATATGTATATATAATAATATACATATTAAAGTATAATATTATTGTACATCAATGTTGGCTAAGTATTACATATCTTTCTAAGGATAAAAACTGATGATTGTCATTGAAGTTTCTTATATTTATTTGTAGAATCAACTAATTTGATGATATTTTTTTTTGATATTTTCATGTATCTTAATGTAATGTATTTTATTTATGTTAAAGTAAATTCATAAAGAATATATGAATATAAATTGTATTATTGTGTCCTAAGATATATAAATAAATATAATTACTTATATATCTAATTATATATCTAATATTATATATTAATCCTAATAAATAAATATAATTATACTACATATTATAAAAATAAATTGAATGAATAATTAGGTATAGTTTCCAAAATTAAAATTGGAAATAAAGAATTATTGATTTTCAAAAATTAGCGAAAATCATCATTTTTCTTTAAACATAAAAGTGATAAAAATATATTGATATTACATATATTAGTATACAATTAAAGATATAATAAACGAATTCAAATATCAAATATAAATAAATATTATCATATAAATAAATTATCATATAAATAAATAATTTTATAAATAAATTATTTTAAAAACATTTAAATTATTCTTTTAGTAAAATAAATTATAATAAATTTTTTAAACACATAATATTGAATAAAATTAAATAAAATTAAATTCTGGAATCATTATATATAATTTAAAAAATAAATTAAAATTTACCAAAAGTTTTTCCAACTAATCCAAATGTAAAACCATTACGTTTAGGTCTGTCTAATATATATTTTGGTCCTGGTGATAAACATTCTTCAAAAACATGATGCCTTATACCAAATGTATATGCTGGATTTCGATGTCTGGAAAGACAATGCTCTTTATAACCGACGAGAGTTTTGAGTTTGTATTTGGGACCCGGACCTAAAATATAAAATCTTTAAAATCTATTTTATTTAATCAAGTTTAATAATACATATATTCGTTCTTTCTTCATATTTATTTATTTTTCTTTCTTTTTAAAATTAATATTTCAAAGATATTTATTAATTATAATGTTTATTAAAAATAATATATTAACATCTATTTATTTACTTTTATAAGTGCATGAAAAACCTCCTATTTTTTTATCTGGCTTGGTTTGAATTTCTGTATCTGTTTTTGGTGGCATTTTTATATATATGTGTATAAATACTTGATAATTTACATTTCTAAAAGAATTTAAATAAAAATTTTAGTTGAAATTTTGATGTTATTTTAAACGGTCCATTTTGTTTTATTTCGAAATAAAAACAGTTGCTTGAGATGCGATGACATGTAAAAATATATCGATATTTACAATCGATATTATACAAAACATTATTTCATATACATGTTTGCAAACATAAAAAAATATCATTAATTAAAATGCATATTTGCAGATTTTGCAAAAAAAAACTTATTAATATAAGCATATAGAATATAATAAATTAAACTCTCTAAAAGAAACTTAAAAAATCAAATTTATTTTTCTCATTTTATTTTATTTAAAAAGACAGATATTTTAAAAATAATAAAATAAATAAATGTAAAAATTTGATTTCACCTATAATTATATATATAATCTAGATATACTTTAGACACATATGTGAATTTGGCAATATTGCCTTTACTAAAATTATGAATTTTATTATAGTATAATATAATGTAATTATACTATATGGGAGATAGAATGGAATTTATATTTTTCTAAAAAAATTTATCTATAATTGTTAAGGACAGGACTTGTGAAACGTCGAGTAACCTGGCTTGTGTTTTCAATTTGAATACTGTTAATAGCTTGACAATAATTTATGAATGGACATGGTTTTCCTAACGTTTTCCAGATCTGTAATTTAAACAAAGGTGTCATAACAACGATCACTTCACAAGTTACATTTGCACGCCATGCGATGAATCACTATGAGAGCGAGCGCGAAGATCTTGACTCCTACATATTGCGACGCAATCTCGCGAAGGCCCAGCTGGAGGCTGCTTTCCAGCGCGACCATTGGTCCCTCTAACCCCTTCTCTATGTGCATTTTCTCAAAAGGCAAGGATTGAAAGAAAAACCAAGAAAAAAACAAAAAAACCAAGTCTTGTGATATAGTTGATATAGAAATAGAAACGAGAACAGATAGAATTCGACGATGATATATCAAAATAGTATATCAAAATAGAGTTAGAATCATCATAGTTAGCCGCAAAGAGTCAAAATATCACCATTCGTTTATTACGAGCTCATAATATAAATGAATATACAGTCCTATAATAATAGGTGATCTTTCGAGCAGTAACATCAGTTTAGGTATCCCATTTGTGCAATATTCGAAGTCATTTATCCACTTTCCGACTTTAACAATAATAATCTTTAGACTAATATTATAGATATATCATATAATTATAACAAATAAAAGTCAAATTAAATAAAAATATTAAAAATGATAAGAGAAATATATAAAAAATACATAAACATAAATAGATTTGAATAATGTATGTATAATTGATATAAACTCATTCGCAAACGTGCAAAATTATTATTATTATTAATTATTATTTTTTATATAATTTATATCATTCAAAATATAACAATTTGTATTAAGTCGTTCGATTAGTATACCAATTTTATAATATATTTTATAATTGACCATACATGGCGAAATTCATAATAGCGATAACTTTTTCACAAATATTAGATATAAATCTAAATTCTTAAAAAAATAATAATCATAAGAATTTCTTTAGTGTTACAAAATCATTTCAAAAAAAAATAAATAAATAAATTCGAAGAACAAAAAAGTTCTGAATAAAATATATTTGCATATTTGAAATTATGAATGAAATATATGCATATTTGCAGTATCAACTCTATTAATAACAATTGTAACAAAATTAATGATAAATTCATAAATGTAAAATATATACGTATATTATATTATAAAATGTAATGTATTACTTGTACAATATAAGCATAAACTAAAAATTTTTCATAAATCAAAAAAATTAAAAGAAAAAAGTTAAAGATGAAAAAAGTTAAAGATCAAATTATATGACATATATATATAAAATATATATAATGATATAATGATATAAATATACAATATCTTGATAGAACATGGATATACGACTATAATAATCATATCTAGTATAAAACCAAAATAAATTATATACAATTTACAATAATGATTACTATCATAAATGTAATAGTATAAGATCGGCATAATTCTATTATCACTATTATCATCAATATATTGTTTTTATGCATACAATTTCTAAATAAATACTGATACTTTCTTTAGAAATCTCTACATTTCTACCAAATAATGATTTCAATGCAAAAAATGATTCTGATTAATATTTATTATTAATAATTTTAATTATTTTCTATTTTTGATATTATAGAAAAAATGAATTCAAATTTATTTTTATTTTTTAATAGAATTTATTGTACTTTACAAAAATGAACATATTTATTCAATTTGATATAATAAAATAATATTAAAAATTAAATCAGAAAAATAAAATCAAAAATATTTTTTGTGCTATAAAAATATTCGAATATACTTTAAAAACTTATAATAAAATAATTTAAATAACAATTTTTTTAGAAAAAATAAATATTAGTTTAAATATTTTCTTGATTCTATAATATTTTAAGTAATATAAAATATTAAAAATTATATTTTGTTTATAATATACTCTATATTTTATTCGAATTTATTTTAAACGAATTTACTTTTTTTTAAATACTTTTTTTAGATATTGTTAATATTTTAGATATTTTTATTCGATGATTTAATTAGTTGCATAAAGATGTTCATTCATTGCATAAGTTTTATTAATTTAATTTGATAATTTAAATTTGATATTTGATTAAACTTGTAATTAAAAAATGCACTATTTTCACATTCATTTTATGATTCAAATAGTCCATGTGTAAATCAGCATTTTTTATTTTTGACATATAATAATAAATTTTTTATTTTATTGTCCATGTATTCTAGTGTAAAAATTAGTAATAAATTACCGATAAATTAAAATAAATTATTAGTAATATACTCTTATAATATTATATGTAGATGCCTAAAAAATAAAAAATGTGCTGATTTTTTTGTTTTTCTTTTTTTTTTGAGCATTACAAAATATATTGAAAGAAAACGCATTTTTACAAATATTTTCATTTATTTATGAAATGCATTTTACAAATATATTAATACGATATATATAAAGTGTACTTTCGTTATGATTTTATTAACAAAATATACTGATCAATCGCAGAGCGCGTAATCGAGCTACGACAATAATATTGGCTATGTCGCTAATCGAGCACGAACAAATCCAAAGAATATATTTTGAAGAAAATGTGTTGAATATAACAAATATATTTTTATCGATAAAAAATTATATTGAATTATATCATGAACAATGAATAAACTAATTAATTATTATTATGATAAAAATGTCATATAAAAAAATCAATATAAAATTTTTCTAACAAATGAATCAATATTACATATTTGAAATAAAAAAAAATCATACATTATAATTTATATTAAATTAAAAAATTCAGTAAATAGATAAAATCAGTCACTTACTAAAAATTCAATTCAATAAGCTTTGAAATATACTACTGGGTCATATTTTTTCTTAACATTAGACGAACTAATTTTTAACAAATTTTTAACAAATTTATACATATTACTAAATAGACTATAAATAATAAATAAACAATATAAAACAGCACTGAAAAAAAACAAAATAACACTATATCATTAATTAATATCTATTATATAGATTAATATAGATAATATATATATTAATTATATATAAATATATAATATATTATATAAATTAATATAATATATTAATAGATTAATATGTCTATTATTCACTTCATCATCAGTGGTCAACTGATTCAATAATTCCAGAACAGAATTTTGAATTATCTCTATATTAAAAATTAGGGTTCTTAAACGATTGATTTTTTTTATAATAAATAAAATTCTATGTATCCATTTTTTTGATGTAATTTTGCTGCTTTTGCATTGAAAAATGTAATGTATTGTTATATAACACTAAAACAAAATGACATTTATTATTATAAATAAATATTTTTTTAAATCAATTGATAATTAATCATATTATTTTATAATGAAATTCACTTCAGATGTGACTAATTGTGAATGTTATGTATGTGTTATGTTAATGTTAACAATATAAGATCTTCTACCATCGACATTATTAATGGACAATCAATCTCTGTTGAAGTATCCGTGTTATATGCAAAAAACCATGATCTCCAAAAAATTAATAAATATATTTTTTGAACAATGAAACTTTCATTGTCAATGATCGATATAATGGCCTTTGCAATTTTTCTCCAGAATTCAAAAAGTTTGCAGCTCTTTCTTTCAACAAGAATAAAAAATGAAGATCCTAAACGATAAAAATTGAAATCTCAGTTATATAGCAAAAAATTTCGGACATTGGCTACTATTGTTGAATATATTTTTATAATAAATATTTTTGTTTGTGCAAATTTTCTATGATAATTCTTTATAATATGTAAATCAAAAGAATATATGAGAATAATATATTTTCCTATTTAAAATTTACATTATTCATTCATGATATAGATAGTCCATTAACTAAATCAAAATTTCTAATGTTCGCATTTTTATTTTTTCAAAATTTATTTATGTTTATATTTTTATGCTTCTTTATCTTTATGTTTTTTACATTTTTAAATTTTTTGATTTTAAATAACCACGAAATTCTGATTTTTTAAGCAACAATGATCTTATGAAGCCTTTTCTTTTACTTTTTTCTTTCTTTTTTTTACTATTTTAAAATTTTTTAATTATAATTTTTTAATTTTTAATTTTTATAATTATAAATTTTTAAATTTTAGAATTAACATTAAATATAGTGAATATGAATTAAGAATTCATCTGTTAATTTTTTTAACATATATTATCTATCATAATCACTGAATAAGACCCATAGAATTTCTCGCGTATATCACTTAAGGATTTAGACGTTTGGTTAAGATAGAATCAAAGCCTTGACGTATTTAAAAATCATCACCTTGAAATACTTTCTCTAGATATATATGTCTTATCAATATATGTATGATTGATATATGTATATTGATATGTATATATGATATATGTATTATCAATGTGAAATCAATCATTATTCTTGCATCCTTTTAAAAATGTTAAGTAACTAATCTATTTCATATTTCTGTTAATTCTTTCGAAAATTCTGTATATCTTTTTTCTTTTGAAAAAACGAATTAATATTCAACATTTATCATCTTCTTTCAAAAAAAATCTCAGAGAATTTAATTCTTATCTACTAAGTAAAATTCTAAAAATTCTAAGTACTAATACTAAGTAGATAAAAGTCCCATATTGATCTGCCTCAATACGTTAACTACGTTACTCTAAAACATCGAAAACAAAGTATATACTCGGGTAAATAAGATGTTTAATTGAGAGACTATATTCATATATAAAAAATTTAAAACGATACAATAAATAAATAAATTTTCTCATATTTTTCTTTTTGTACTGTTCAGATTTCATTTATTCATACTACTATTTTTACACTTATTTCTATTTCTATTCTATACTTATATTATTATATATTATTGTTATGTATATATAATATTCATCAGAACCAATCAAATGTGTAACGTGATATTCGAAGCAACAATTATTTTTTCAACTTATAGTTTAACAATTCATAATATAATAATGTAATGTTTCTTAATTTTATTTTTTTTATTTTATTTTTTTTTCTGAAATATTTTTAACATATGAAATTCTTTTAATTAAAATGGAATTAAATATAATATAATTTGGTTGACATTTACTTATTTAATAGATATTTTAAATTATATACAATTTATAATATAATATAATTTTTCTAATACTAAATTTGTAAGCTTGTTCGTCGAATATAGGCTCGTTTATCCATATTGATCAATGAAAATAAATTATTCATATTGCATATTGTTTATCGAATATAGATTTATTTATTCACATTCTATCGAATAGTATATTTTTCCTCAAATAAAATATATATTGTGCGATATTATTTTAGAATATGGCTAAATAATTAAGAATTTATTTTTCTAATATAATTTTTCTAAATTTATCTTCTTAATTCTAAAGTTTTAATGAAATAATTTATATTTTGTAATGAAATAAAATTTTTCAATATATAGTACATAATAAATATTAATATACATATATATATTAATATCATATAATAAATATGATGCAAAATTAAAAATGATACTATGTTTGGTCTTATTTTAATTGAAAAAATTTCATCATATATTATTAAAAAAATTTTTATATATGTATATAAAAAAATAAATAGAATTATCATTTTTCTTTTAATACAATTATAAATTATTATATTATTATATTAATACTAATTTTTAATTTTATGGATTATTTCTAATGTTTTTTATCTTTTTTTCTTATTATTTATCCATAAATAGAAATAAAAAAGAATCGTTTGGCTTAAGTAATTATATTATATTTTCTTTATTCATTATTTCATCATTCTTTATTCAATTTATCTAAATTCATTCTTTCGAGGTAAAAAAATCAATGTGAGAAACATTATATTATGGATACATAATATATTCATTTTATTTGGGAACACAAATATTTTGAAAATTGAATAATGTAAAAAAAAGTTTGAAGACAATTTCGAAGAAAATATTATACCGATGTTTATTTTAAAATATTTATATAATATTTATTCTAATTTATATAATATTTATTCTAAAAATACAATTATATTTTAGAAATTATATTTTCTTATTGCTTATTTTTTTTTATAACAAATATCAAAACATTTTTAAATCATTACTTATTATGCATTATTTATATTTATGTATTTTTTGCATTATTATGATATTAATCTTAAACTTGATAAATTGCATTAGCGTTATACAATGTATCACGGAAAGATTGTAAAAATGTATGTATATATATATATATACATACTTAGTACTTATATACCAGGATTATTATATAACTAGCTCTTTTTGATCAAATAATCTTTTCGTAGTGTATAATGCTAGTGTTAACAATATATCAAATTTGAAATTTAATATTTCGATATAATTATACAAAAATATAAATAATTATATTTGCAACAGTAATATTATAATGATGATAGTAGATGTAAGATGGTTGCTTGTAGAATGGCCTTCGATAGATGTCATAACAAGTATATATTTTTTAAAAATGAATGAACTGTATAAATAGTTACATGTACGTAAATAGATATACGTATAAAAGAGCAGGATCTCTCACAATGTCACAGCAGGTAATCGCGTCCGACGGTCAGAGTACGATATATTTATAAACTATCCAATTATCATATCCGATAATTAAACTATTCACCTTGAATCTTTACTTACAAGTGAAATTATGTTCTCAGAAAAAAATCTTTTCCCAATTAAATTAGGACAAAATAAGTTTCCTAATGGGGCACGCCAATAACCAATAATCAATGCTCGGCTCCCAGCATTCAAATTAAAAGAAAATTCCTTGCTTGGTGATCTATATACAAAGATTTCAAGATAAGCAGGAACAGATACAGCGTATCTTTCTTATAGATCTCTTCGAACTAGAATAGTGCTAATTGTCACCAAATCAATTATATCTGGAATATGTTACGCCTAGGATCGATTCAGCCAGACTGGATTATGTCAAAATACAAGAGTCGACTAAACTTTCATGAACGATAATCTTTTCAGATAACATTATCTTTTGTTTAGGCTTAATAGAGGTCTCCAAGCGATAATAACAGAAAAGGATTTATTATGAATTTCTAGGAATTTTAAGAATATATAATATGTAATATATATATTATTAATTATAAGAATATGGAATAAAAAAATAATTCCCATTTAAAAATATAATTGTAATCTTTACAGAACTTTTTAAGATTATTTTTAAATAAAATAAATATAGACATAATATTTTATATCATTTGTTTTTGAAATATTCATGTATTACAAATAAAATGAATATATTCTATGTATTAAAGATTATTATGAGCCATGAAAATCATTCCAGAGATTATTAATTCGATGAAATATTTTAATCTAGTAAGCATTATTAATGTCGATATCAACAGAATTTTATATTTGTAAAAAAGTGTTATATGTTATTATATACTGAACATATTTTTGATGAAAAAAATATTGATCTATTTTTCCACTACATTTTCGTTTAATTATACAGCTTTATATTATATTATTATATTATATTATTATATTATATATATATATATTATTTATATAATATTTATCTATTTATTACCATTTAATAATTTTTTCAATTTCAAAATAAATTTTAATGCTGTTAATAATTAATGGAATTTCTGCAAAAACGCAAGATATGGAATTTGTCACTAATATACTAAATGTTTTGTCCGTTCTATATTTTTTTATTAATTTATTTAAATTTTGTGATATATTTTAATATAAGTGAGAAAAATATGTTTTTATTTTTGTGAAAAGACGGATAGAAAGATGGATTTAATTGCATTCATAATTGTAATATTTTTAAAATTATTTTTGAAAAATAAATCGTGGTTTTAATAATATGTCTAATTTAGAAATTAAATGACTAATATTTTCAAACAATAATTTATAAATATATTTTTATGAAGACAATAATATATATAATAAAAGAATAATATCAATTTGCTTATGAATATTTTATTTTGCTTATTCAATATGAATTATATAGTAATACGATATATTTTGTTATCTGAAGTTGCCATTAGAGTTAGTAAATGTATCTTATAAATGATCCGCAATTCTTGCTAATCCGTCTATTCTAACAGATGGAGAAGAGGAAACAGACAATTAAATATCGGAGACAGGTATCGGCAAATAGTCAGTAAATCTTTTCTATCCTCCTAGATCAAGTGGAATAAATGCTAGAAACTGCGGAGGCAAATTAATTGGAGATGAAATTTTCAGATTATATAGCAAGAGAGACTTACGTTAATATTATAGCCTTTCAAGAATACTTCTAATAAAATGATTTTGATGATCATTCGGATTGTAGGTAATAATCAGAGATTTTAATACTATTGATAGTATTTCGTGATCTATGATAATCGTGATATTATAATAATTATAACATTCGTGATATTCCTCACAGATGAACTTCATAGATTATCATAGAATATCAAGCATATACACATTTTTTAAATATATGTAAAATATATTTAAATATATTTATTTAAATTTATTTAAATATATATAAAATAATAATTTTAATTTTTTATTCCCAGTTTTGGGAAATGTTCTGTTTAAATTTTTATTTTAGGAAAATGATACTTCTATTGATGTTTTTTATTAATTGGAGATAATATTCCTTGTAAAATAGATTATTAGTCTGTTGCCAGCGCCTTCTGACGGAATTTTTTAAGATTTTCAATCTTTCAGCTCTTTATCGGATAGTACAAATCGGTTTAGTATCATAACAAATTTAGTGAATCTATAGAAGGCATTTCTCAATGTTAGTTGGAGATGTACAATAGCCGAATTTATTTCATTAAACGAATTAAAAATTAATTTGGTTTAATTTAAAAATTTCCTGTGATTTTCCTGTACTCATTCCAATCAATATAAGGTAGGAAGTGGTTAAATGCTAAGAATAATATGCTAGGAAAAAGCAAAACGGACCTGTGATCTGAATTTAAATTCTGGGAGAAATTACATTCGAAGTTTTAATAGATATTGGTCAGGAAAAAATCAATAGTTGAAAGACGCTTGTTGGGTATAAAGTGAGTGTGAGATGAAAGAAAAACGATTAGTTGAAGTTTGTTGAAGTCATTCAAGATTTTACCATTTCTATTAGAATAGAAGTTGTTCAGAATGTTTAGCATTCAAATCAGTTCCAATAAGATAAGGATCGGAAAAATTATTGATAATTTCAAGATCAGACTGAAATCTCTGATTGCTGCAAAAACAATACGCAGAAATTACGTTAATATTAAATTGTAAGATTTTTATTACAGTATTTCCAAAGAATTATTTACAGTTCGGGAAAGAAACAAATATCGATGATTATTATATATAAATATGGCAAACTTCATATTTATCATCTGGTCTATTACAATACCTCACAATATTATAATCTTTAATAATAATAATGATATTTGACGATAGCTAAGTTTCTTGGATGGTTGCCATTGCAACATTATTGCTTTTTATGAATCTCCAATTCGAGCAATTTATTGTAGTTCCAGTTAACTTAGGATTGAAAATGATGTCTATAAGAATAAAAGCTGCTTCCATCCTATTACTTCTATTTTGTCAAAGATATTAGTACGAGAAATCAATTTCGGACAAAGTGACTTTGCAAAAAAAATTGCCTTTTTTGCAAAATTTATAATCTGAAAAAATCATTGGTTTCATTAAAGATATTATTATGACCAAAAATATGCAGGTTTAGTAAGAGCAATTGCTCTTAAAAGCTGGAATAGGATTAAAAAAATTAACTCTAGTCCTCGAAGTATATTATTATATGATTTACCATCTATAAGCTAAATCTATTTAATGGTATAGGAGTATTATTAACACAAGTCATCATTACATTAGTAGGTCGGCCTCTTAGATTTCTGTTATTCCTCTGATCCAGGTAAATCTGAAGTTTAGAACAACTTGAATAATAGGCCGTATGCTCGCTGTCACAATTAACACATTTACAGATTTTATGCAATCATTAGACATGTAGTTTTCACATTTGACATATCTAAATAACTTGAAACAGTTTCCAGATACATGATTGTATGCTTAGCAGTGAAAACATTGCATGTAATTTTTATTCTTATAGTATTTTTCTCAGTAGATCAAAATATAGCAAGAAACTAATTTTTCTCATTTGCATAAAAGTTGTATTAACAAAAAAATTAATATAGTAGATGGAATTATTTCTGCTAGAAGCTTCTGAGCATTAAACAATTTACTGAATTAAGTTTATGAGATTTTAATTCTTCAACAATTACGTTAAGTTTTATCAAGGCAATTCCTTCAACATCAAGAAAAGTTGCTTTTCACTTATAAAAATATGAAATTGAACTCCAGTTTGGCTGAATGTCTTTTTAGTTTCTGAACATCACACTAAAATATACAACATCACTAAAATATATTTTTATTTGTTCCTAAATGTTTAGGATTAGGAAATTTTTTCCAATGGTTTTTTTAATTTTTTTGTAAAATTAAAAATATCCTTAGGTCTGATCCTGATGATAAGAAGTAGTTTGAATTGTTTATTAGGATTAGAGTTATTTTCAATTATCCTTATTACCATTATTGATATTATTATTAGAATCACTAACTTCTTTCACCTGAGTGGTTTTGATTAAAATTTAATTTTAATAATAGTAAGTTTAGTAAATTTAACAAAATCTTAAATCTTAATTAAAGTTAAAAATGTAAAAAAGTAAAACGATTTTTGATTGGGACATTTGGTATAAAATCAGTATTTTGCGATACTCGAAGTCTCAAAATAATTAGTTTTTGATTTTTATTTTTTATTCATTATGTTAGTATTATCTTTTATACTACAGTTGCTATCTTGATCCATAGGGAACAATAACTCAGATAGATAATCGTACATTCTCAAAATTCGATTCCTCCCATTCGGTTCAGTAAATATTTGTTAGTTTCTCACATACAATAGCACTAGCTAATAAAACAAAAACTTTCATAAAACAAAAACATTCCGATTCAAAACCAAACGTAATCTCTATGGAACACAAACAATCTGTGATGAGAGATTTTCAATGAGAATGAGATCACCTACTATAACATTGTGAGAGATTTACTTTTATATAGACACGCGTACCGTATTTATAACACTAAACAATCTACTCATCGTGAAGAAAATATATCAACAATCACAAAAAGTAGCTTCTTCACATACACATATACATCTCAGTCGAAAAAGCATTCGACATATGCATACATGTATTTGATAATCTACATCCATCATTATAATACAATTACTGCGGATGCGAATATCAATGATTTGAATCCATAAAAAATAATAGGATGTATTAGTTCGTACTATTCATTTCATTTTTATATTTATTATAATATATGATTACTTTCAATTGTTTTATTTTTTTTTACAGTATCAGAATTTATATAATAAATATTAATATCAAAGTTATATATCAATTTTGTGACATTGCATGATGCAAATCTCAATTTTGTATTAAGTATAGTTATTTGGTATCTTTTCATGCTAATATAAAAGTTTTATTTTTTCTTCAATTAATACTATTTAATTTAGGAAAATACTTTTTCCTCTAATTACTAACTTTGATTTTTTTATTTATAATAATATGATAATTTTATAATAGTATATAATTTTATAATATATATAGTTATAATATATAAAATTTATAATAATATGATAATTTTTTTTCTGGAATTATCATCTCAGTGAGAAAGTATTTTTTTGTACAATTCCATTGATAATATAAAATATATAAACTTGCCAATATAAATATTCTTTAGCCTTGAATAAATATATAAATATATATAAATAAATTTTGATATAATAAAATTATTGAATTGAAACTTTAGATGAATCAATTATCATCGGATATATATTTTTTATAATATCGAATAAAGGACACTGCTTTTAGACACAAACCCAACTATTTTTAGAATTCGAAAGAACATACATATATAAATTTTATTTTCTGATTTTTTCGATAAAAAAGAATAACAGATAAGAATAAAAAAAAATAAAAGAATAAAGAAAAATTTCTTCAATTCATTAACATATAAGAGTGTGCAAAATTCACGTAAGATTTGAATTTTGCACCATTTGTGCAATAAAGTGTTACTAACGAAAAAAAATCCAGTTTTTTGTGCCTAAATTGCAAGATATGGATATGGACGACATGTGGTTTCAATAAGACATGCCAAGAAACAATTTAATTACTACATGAAACATTTCCTGCAATTGCTTTCGTGTAATTTTCCATTTTGGTGATCAGAATTGGCCGCTCTGATCGTACGATTTAACGCCGTTGAACTTTTTTTTTTTGGTTTTTTGAAGTCTAATTTATGCCGACAAGTTCACGATCACCTACGCCTTGAAGGAGGAAATTAAATGCTCTATCAACGAAATTCAGTCTCATTTATACAAAATGGTTATGGAAAATTTCAACAAAAGAGTGCATATATGCCAGCAAAACCGTGGAGGCCATTTATTCCATACGTAATCATAGTATAAGTTTATATTATATATGAATCAATAAAAAATATACAATTTTTAATTATAAATTTGTGTTTTCTATTAAAATTATTTCTTGTGTGAATTTTGAGATACCTTTATATTTTCATTAAAAATAAAATATTCCGTTATTTAAATTCTAAATTTTAAATTTAAATAATTCAAATTATTATTTATTTTTCTTGTTTTTATATTTCAATGTTGAAATTGTTTCCAAATAAATAAATCAAAAAATTTTTTCAAATTTTTTCTTTTTAAAAATTTTGGCAGAAAATAAAATTTTCCTTGAGAAAATAGTTCGTGACCAAATAATTATAAATTTGATAATTTCCATATTTATTATTTTCGTCCAAAATGATCTTATTTTATTGTCTTGTAATATCTTTTCAATAATTCCAAAATGTAATCTTCAAATCAATTCAAAATCTATTATTCTTTTCGAAATTTTTGCAGCATATGTATTTGTCTTATCAATAATTTTTTCAGTTGGCCAATGAATAAAAAATAAATAAATTGAAATAATAAATAAATATAATACACATATTGATCAAATATTTCTTTATCCAATAAAGTATTTATGAATGTAATCATTTCGATATTTTTCGATTATTATCATTTGAGATATATCTGGTATTACATTTGTAATTTGATTATTGTTAAAATTCCTGTTAATTCATTCTATTTATTACTGAAAAATTTTATGATACATTTATTGAAAAAATCTATTTCAAAATCTATATCGGAATTTATTTATATTTTAATCTTTCAATACTATGTATAATATAATTTGTTTTGATTTATAAATATAATTTTGTAAGCAGAAAATCATATTCTTAATTATTTCAATGATTTTTTTTAATCAAAAAAAGATACATATATTTGTTTATTTAAATAAAAAAAATTAATATTATAAAATATAATACGTATTTAAAACGTATTTAAAAATATATGATGATACTAATTATTTTCTTATCATAATTTTCATCTTATATCGAAATAGAGAAGCAGTTTGTTCCATTTGATTCTTTCCTTTTTCTTTTCTTCTTTTTCTCTATTTTTTTGGTTCTCTTTTTTTTATTTCTATTAATGAATTTCTTTTTTTTTTCACAATTTGACATCTTCCATTTTCATTATTGACTTTCTAAATTTCCATAAATTTTTTATATTATTAATATATCATATAATGTAATATAAAAGCAGTCTTTTAAATCATAATTAATGTGAAATTCAATTTCATAATAAATTAATGAATCATTTTTTGAAATAATGAAATATTTAATGAAATATTTTTATTAAACTGAATGACTTTGAATATTGCACAAATGTGATGCCGGAATTAATGCTATTATTCGAAAGATCATCTATTACCAGACCATAGGACTGTATAATTGTTTATATTATGAGCTTTGAAGTGAACGAATGATAATTTATTTTAATTGTTTGTGGCTAACTGTAATAATTCTAATTGTATTTTGACGCGAACTGTATCATTGCTGAATTCTATCTGATCCGTATTCTATTTCTATTCTAACTGATCTAAAAAACTGTGGGTTTTAGTTTTTTCCTCATCCTTACTTTTTGTGAAAATATACACTAAGAGGGGATTAGAGAGACCAATCGTCGAGTTGGAGGACGCGAAAGATTAGTCCTTGGATTTCATCGCAGCGTGTAGAGGTTAGGACTTTTGCGCTCACTTTCATGGTGATCCGTTGCAAGGCGTGCAAGTATGACTTGTAAAGTTGTTGTTATATCTCTGTTTAAATTAAGAATCTAGAGAACATTAGGGAACTATATATAGGTAATAAATTATTATTAAACTATTAAAAATAATCGAACTGTTGAAAATAAAATCCAGACTATCTGATTGCTTCACAAGATTTGGATTTGTTTTTAACCATAAATAACCATAAATTTTATATCATTAAAATATTTTATAATAATTTTATAATATATAATAATTTTAATAATTAAAAATTATAATATATAATTTTATTATATAAAATAATTTTATTTATTAATAATTTTATTATAAAATATTATATAATTCCTTGATTTATAAATTGAATTATTGACATAAGAGAAAAGAAGATTAACAATTTCTATATTATTGTTTTCTATTAATATAATAAATATAATTATAACATTGAAAAATATAATAAAATTATTACTTATAATACTTATAATTTAATAGGTTCTCAAGAAAAAGATTTTAATGAGGAAAAGTTGATCATATTATTAATCAATGTTCATTAAACTAATTAAATTTGTTTTAATAACTGTGATTGGCCATGTGATCAGCATTTCGATGAATTCTCGAGTTCTTCTGTAAGACTAAGCGATTTATAATTCAGGCAATCCTATAATAATTTTCTATAAATAGTTTCCTTAAAATAATATATCTTTTCTTTGATTTGACAAAATTGTGATTTGACAAAATTGTGATTTGACATTTTTCTAACTATATATATATTATATTATACTAACATATCTATATATTACTTTTAATTAAATTTGATAGTTTATTCAACGAATTTTAATTTATTCTAAAATATTTTTATTCAACTGATTGTAGCAATTAATTAGATTATAGCAAGTTCTTGATATTTTTTATTTATATTTTTATATTTTTTATTTATCACATTTTTTTTTAATATTTTTGTTTAGAAGGAATATATATATTCCTTCTATATATATAGGGTGTTCATAAAAATGGGAGATATTTTTGGAGATTGAATTTTAGATATCAAATGAAAAAAGTTTATATACACATATATCTAATAAGGTTTAATTCACGAATTATAAATATTTTAAGTTTGTATTAGATAGAATGAGACGGCGAAAGAACGAAAGAATTCTGGGCAGGAGTACCATATTGCAATGTCGCTTGTATTGCAAAACCTCTCAATGAAAGTAAATATAGTGATATTTTTTTATATATAATTATTATTATATATATATATTATTTTAGGCAATAAATAAATATAATGTAATATATAATGTATGTATTAACTTCTTATTTAACAAAAACTTACCTCGAATAAGTTTTAAATTTCAAAATATTAACACATAAACTTTATTTAAATCCATAGGTAAATCATTTTACTTTTATTGAGAGGCTCCGCTATGTAAGCGATATTGTAATACGATAACTAATAATACGATAATACGATACTGCCATGCATCCAATTGAGAATTCTCTCTCTTTCGCTATTTTATCTATTTATCTATCGTCTAATACGAACTTAAAATACTTATAACTCGTTAATTAAGTCTTATTATATATATATAATCTTTTTAATTATTTTGATATCTAGAATCCATCCTCCAAAGATATCACATTTTTATGAACATCCTCTATATATTATATTATATATAATTATACTACATATATATAGATAGTGTATAATGAGTAGCAAAAATATAAACATTCAATGCTTTATTTGAAAAATGTGATAATAAGTTTAATTATTTTATAAAGATTGAATTAAAATAAGTAGAAATTAATATTAATTATCAATCTAGTACATATAATATAACATCTTTTTTTTATACATACTATAATATAATATACTTCTTTATATATACTAATAATGTGCAAAATATTTTAAAAAATAATAATAAAAATAAGTTTGATGTAAAATTTATAATTATATATGTCTCATTAGAAGTGTAAAGAACGGATAGTAAAAAAAGAAACAACAATTAATAATCATTATTTGTCAATGATTATAGAAAATAATATGTTTTTATTATAAAATTCATCATATTTCCTTCAATTATTATGGAATCTTTTAATTATATATAATAAATTTTAATTATATAATAAATCTTTTAATTATATAAATCTATTATATAATATATTATATAAATCTTCTAATTATATTAAAGTACTAAATTCAACATAAAGCAAACAAAGAAAAGAGAAAAAAGATCATGATTCTTTATATGATAAAGATATGAAATTGCAAGTATTGTAAATTACATAATAGTAATAATAATAAAATCAGAAAAACAATAAGCACACATATAAGTGTGCTTTAACTTCAAAAGAACGGAATAGACTGTAAATTATTTTAATAATAAAGGAATATATGAAATTTTGTGATATATTCGTACGAAATATATAAAAAGCGAAAATAGCGATCTAGAAACAACAATATAATAATATACAGACTTTTTCAGAAATCCCAGAATAGTCAAATATTTCAAAAACAAAGCATTTTTGAAAAAAATATTTCACATAAAGTTTGAAAGATTTTACAAATTTTATTGAATGATATTCGTTTAATTTTACAAATTAAAGTTATATCTACATCAGTATTATTTTTAAATAAAAATTTTGCAGTTTTAAATTTGATGGCGAGATTTTTCAAAAAACTTGATTAATGATCTATTTCTAGTAAAAATTTTAAATTATTATTTTAAATTATTTAGCGATTATTAAATATGATTATGAACTTGATTATTTAATAATTTTTTAATCATACATAAAAATTGTTAAGTTTTATATTTTATCGAGACATTAATATCTTATCTATAATGGATAATTTTATCGAATAAGAGTTACTTTATCTATAATATAATTTTAAAAATCCTATAATTTTTTAAAAATCCTATAATTTTCAAATTTTTTAAGATAAACTATATTTTTAGAGTATTTTTTCAAAAAATAATTTAATTTCAAATCAAGCAATCTTGCTGCCATTTCAATATAATACTCTTTCACCAATTCATCTTTCTGATAAAGTGATTTAAAATATACATATTCGTATACAAAGCTACTCGAAATAAGCAAAAATTCTATTTTATTAAAACCACAAATTTTTAAATTTTTTGCCGAATAATTCTTGAGTCATTGAATAATGAAAGTTTCTAAATATTTTTCAACATTCAAATTTTCATCAATTAAAAATCTATTAAATAGTTTCAAATTATTTCTGTTCAATTATTTAATTTTTGAGAATACTGTATATTTTAATTGTTTCTTATCTATAAGAGATTTTTATCATTCCGATATCTACAATTGTGATGATTAAAATTTCTGTTTAATTAAAATGTGACTTTATTTAAGAAAACTATATATATGAAAAACTTATTATCATCTTTATTCTCATTTTTTCGTAAAAGATAAAAAATGAAATGAAAGAAAAAAATCACTTTCTGTATAGGAATTAAATTATAATTAAATTATAAGGTAATGCTATTCAAATTTTGCAACATTTCTATTATGTTCGAACATCTGATTTCAAATTCTGTTTTAACAGATTATACTTGAAAAATATTTGATTTATTTAAATAATGTAACAAGATATCATTTTAGAAAGATATCAAAAACATGATTATGAAACAGTAAATATAAGTAAATATAAAATATACTAAATTCTTTTACCCGCATTAAGTGAAATTATTTACGAATTTTTGAAAAATAAAATGTTTAAGATATATTAATATGAATGAAATACGGAAAGTGAAAATTAAATAAAATTTACGCTGTATAATACGCTAAATAAAATAAAAACTTCAAAAGTAATGAATTCTGTAAGAAATTTTTTAGGACTATGCATTTATTATAACAAATTTATCAAGAATTTCTTATTTATTAAAAAGTTTTTACATTATCTGACCAAAAAGAAATAAAATTTTTCTTGAAGATAGATCATGCAATTTTATAGTAGTTCATGAATCTGACAAGACAAATCCGATGAATAAAATGACTGTAATAGTACGACTTTCAAATTCAGCATTAAGGAGGAAAAATAAGTGTCTTGTCAGAGCAATCTTGTCAGTCCTGGATGGATGGCTCGACTTATCTTCCGAATGATACAGATGCTGATCGCTCATGATTCTTTCGCCTCTTTCTTATATTGCATCGGAAGAAAGGTCACAGAGAAGTCATTGCGCGGCTCGAGACATAGTGAACAAGTGTCAAATGTTCACGTGTGAGAAGCGCCGTGTCTTGATCGGGCAGATAAGAACGGATTTTTCTCCGTCATTTCGTCCATGATGGCTGGGAGAGATAATTGGCGCATGGTGGCCTTCTGCGACGCAGTTGTATCGCGGAAGGGGAGCGAGAGATCCACTGCCCCGCTTCGCATTCAACATTGCAAAGCTGTGGATCGGTATTTATGACCAAATGGCTCTTATGTGCGGCAGATAATCTCGACTGCAATAACAGGCGATCGCAATATCGATGCAGTAAGGTCTAACGGTGAAACCGTTGCATGGGATCGGGCGAAAGACAACAGCTCTACTTTCTTGGTCCTGAATGGCTATAGCGCGGCTTGGTCATACCGTCATTGACTAAGCGAGTCACCTCCCCACAGGGGTAGATCCAATTTGCCCCCAATGGCTTAATGATTGGGAGGCAGGGTTTTTTTTAAGTCTGAAGACGATAAAATATCTATATTGCTCGCTTTCTTTCGCGGGGATATAGTTGGATGTGCCAAACAATACTACAGCTATAACCAGCAAGTCGGATATAGGATATAACCCTGGGGTATAACCGAGAGCAATACCATTGCCCTTGGCGATGCATAGCCAATATCATATGTCCCACTTCGCGGCAAAAGAATAGGAGGAGACTCTGTCCCGATTTAGAACTGGAGCGTTACTTGGAGATCGCAGTGCAGGCGGGTCGGTCCTTACCAGTTCTTGAGTACACAGCCCAGAATCAGACATTATACCAGGCATGCTGGTGAAGGCAACTCTCTAGGAGAAGGTAACGACACCGATGTGGCCCTAATGTAACTATGAAGCGCAATAATTCAAAGAGGACGCTATCTGCATCTGAGGGACGTACCTAATTAAAAGCAACGCACAGGAAACAGGGAAAGTGTTCGCTAAGAGTTCCCAGTACTTCTGGAAGCGCCAGAAGATCATCGTGGAAGTTTTAGCTGGTAAAAATCTAAATTATTAAAAATTAAAAAAATTAAAAAAGAAAAGATCAACTTCTAAGTAGAGATGTTCTCTTAACCTGTCGTAGTTATTCATAAATGAAGAGCCGCCATTCTCAATATTATCATGTAGGTGTCCTGCAAACTTTTAGAAATGAAGGCGACTACTTACATCTTTTTTATTACCTTTAACAGGGCACCATGTCAGGAATAGGTCTTAAGAGGATGTTGTCCTCTTCCGAGAAGGCTCGATCTCTGAAGGAAGGTAATTGAGGATGGCGAATTCGTTCGCGCACTTCGATTTCTCTCTTGATCTCCTCTACGACCTGCTTCGTTCTAGTCAGAGCAACATATTCCCCAGTAGTAAAAAGTCTGCCTCTCTTTCTCGGTCGAAATTTGATGGACTTTATCGAGGATAGCGAAGCTATCAGCTTCAGTGTCGCTAATGTTGATCGAACAACTGCTATGATGTGATTGCAATTAATGTGTCCGTCTTCGCGTGGCACTGGCTGTTCCTTTGTGCTACCAAATATCGCTTTCTCCAACAACACAACTACAAGGCCTCAGTTAGCTGAATCGGAATTCTCTCATGTAAGATGGGACCAAATTCCAACATCTCCAAAGCCTTTGCTCTTTTCCGTAAAGTCTAGATTTTTTAATTGTGGACAATTCATAGTTCATCTCATGAGAAGATCAGAAATGAGATCCATCTAGTTAACCTTAGTCGGATAAAGCTATTACTACCTTTCAACGGAAGAAAAGAATGCCAGATATCTCTAGATTGGCTGTTAGTGGCCGATGCATCCACCGACCCATGTTCCAGTATCCTCAATTGGCACTAGAAGAAGAGTGTCTTCTTTCCCGTGCGCCATAGCTTGGGGTTAGATATATAATAGAAATTATCATCCTCGCGATCCGGTTGATTAAGACAAGATCTACGTGGCTGTGAAACATGACTACAGACTTATAGTATGCTAGAGTACATCAAGTTAAACTTGTACTGTATTCAAACGACGACTGCAGTCTCTGGAAGGTAATGGTCTCCATCTATAACATCATTATAGATTTGTAAATCTAGAGTATGAGTCTACATATTTCGTTTCGCAAGGGAAAACGAAATATAGAAAAAAAATTCATTTGGAATTCTATTCGAGTATACACAATTCAATATATTATTAATATTAATAAAAAACATTCCGCTTCGTTATGATCGTTTCTGTTTTGAGAGGTTAATATGTCAGGTCTAAGTCAACACGAAAAATGATCTATGGTTGTGGCAGTGCTAGCGTCATCAAAAGTAAAATCTCTAAGATGAATTATATTCGAAGTAATAATAAAACGTATTAGATATCTTAATCAAAATTAATCATCTTAGTCAAAATTTCCAACGCCAAAAGGAGTCATAATATGAGGGTTTCAATTGGTAAGAATTCGATATTATCTCAGTTTCTTTTCTCTTTCCAAAATATTAAAGTATTCATGAGAATTTCCTCCGTGTTAAAAAAAAAGATTAGATTATATAATATTACATATACATGATATATATGATATATAATATCATAATATTATAATAAACATTAAATATATATTTCTATTTAGAAAGTTACGGAAATTCAACAAAAATAATATTAAAAAAAAATTATTAAATATATTATAAATATAAAAATCCCAGAAAATTTCTTAATTGAGAAACATTTTTCGGAATTCCTCATTTTTAAATGGTTTTAATCTTGTTATCTGTTTTTACTCCAGTTTCTATGATTATATGTTCCAAATATCTTATTTCTTCTATAAAAGATATATTTTTTCAATCTTAAATAAATAGATTTACTTTTTTTCTAAATGCAGATGGGAGAATACCTTTTTTAAATTTATTATTTTCTCTTTAAATGTTTTTCCATAGATAATTACATCATCCAAATATACCAGACAGATTTTATAAATGAGATATGCCATAGTATTCATTAAATGTTTAAATTTGGCAAGGCCGTAATCTGAATGGCATTTAAACTTTCATAATCCAGTTTCTACGCGAAAAGCAGTTTTCTCCTTATCTTTTTCATCCGTCAAAATTTACCAATAATCACAATAACTAATTAGATCATCTGTAGAAAACCAAGTGGAACCAGATAAAGTATTAAAGATTTCTTCTATCTTTGGCAATAAATAAGTCTCTTTTAATAATTTCATTTAATCATCTATAATTAACACAAAATTTGTGCTATTGTCTTTTTTTTAATAAGGATAATCAGGAAAGACAAAAGACTAATCGATTTTTTATTATTGCTTGTTTTAATATTTTAATAAATCATCCACTTCTTCGTAACAATTAAAGTCTTGTTTGTTTAATAAACTGATGTTTTTTAATATTAATTTTATGCTTTATTATAAAACAATGTTTTATTTTTCAATTCTTCTGAATTTTTTACAAATACATCACAGAATTCAATAAGTAATTTTAATTCCCATTTCCAGAACTCTGGTAAATATAATTCTTAAACATACTCCGATTTTTTAATCTCTTCATTGGCCAATGCCGTAATAAATTAATATATGACCGACTTGTTCTACGTTTTTCCAAAATTTTATTCCAAATTTTTCAGCAACTAATGCTAAGATTTCAACTTTCCTTTTCATTAATAATAATTTTGAAATAGAATATAATTCAAATTTGATTAATTTTAATGTATCATTTTATTGTATAATTATCATATAATTTTAATATATCATTAATTAATTTGATTAATTTTATGTATCAAAATAGAATTCAATTATTAAACTTAATTTTGAATAATTGAAAAAACAATTCGTAGAAAGAAAAATTAATATGCTCCACGCTGAATCCTTTAAGGCCGTAGCTTTAATTGCTCATTTCACATATTTGCCCGAACCACCGCTTTGAATTGTATAATTTTATATATTTTGTATAATTTCCTTGAAAAGAGTTAAAAATTACTTATTTATAAAAGAAATATACTTAATATATTTAATTTCTTAAAAAATATTATATAATATTAAAAAGAAAAATTTTAAAATAATTGAAATTTTATTAAAATTAATAACAATGTGAATATCGATCTTTTAAGAGATAATGTCAAGACATTGAAGATGGTATAAGATGATGTTGCGAGGACAGTGTTGTTTTTTATAGAAGACTTAAAAGGGTCCTTGAAATTATATATTTGTTAGAAATACTTCGATTGCAGTGCGAATGTGATTTTGAAGCTTGAAACAACATTTTCCAATCATGCCAATCTCAACGGCAATTAGTATCATCTTGCTGAATTGTTACAAGCACTCGCGATTAGTTTCGCTAGATTTTGTAGATCAAATGATCCTTCAGCTAAGTTGGAAATTTTTTTTCAAGTTGAGGGTATCATTCAATCAAAAGGCTGACCCACAGTATTATTAGTTTGTGTGCTACTAAAAATTCGCGATCTCGCGAAATGAGCATTAAGATGGTCTTTAGAGGGCAGTTTTTAGAATTAAAAGAATTCAGAACTTCTAAAACTTAGAACTTTTTCAACGTCAGAATTTTTTTAATCTCCGAATCTCTCAAATCAAATAAAATCTTTCAAATCTCATATTGAGTTTATATATATAAAGATGCGATTCATATATATTTATGTTATATATTTATGTTTGAATTGGGAGTCACTGGATATTGTTTCAATTCTTTTTCATCTTTCCTAATTCTCCTTTTTAAATTGCCATATGACGTGAGTTCTAGTGAGCATAGTGAGCTCAATGTAGTAGAACAAAAGCATCGATATGATCCATACCTATATAACAGTTTTTCTATTTCCTTTATTAAATATATTTTTTCTTATTGTATCTTCTTTATTTTAATCAAATTATTTCACAACCTAATAGATTTTCCTAATACATTATGAATTTAGTATCTGTCATTATCATGTGTAATTTGAAACTGAAAGAAGTGTACTATTATGAAGTTTTATGATTTAGTGTGAAAGTATATTTTGTGCTTGTTAAAATTAAAATTAAAAATAAAATAAAAATGATTGAAACAAAACTGTATTACTGTAAAACTGTATTCATTTTAATAAACAAAACTATTAATTGTGGAAACAATAAAATTACATGATGGAATAATAAACTGAAAATATATATCGATGGATCGATTTTCAAATTTGAAAGTATAGCAGATGTATTATGGATTCAAAATGATGTTGAAGTTCAAGCATTTTTAATGAGAGATCGTTTTAAATTTGTTTAATTAAGATATTTATCGAACTATTTTATTGCTGCATAAATGCGGACAAGATTACATACTATATACGAAAAAAGTGATCAATCGGTACAAGTATTTTTGGACCAATTCATAAATACAAAACCTGAAAAAATCCATCGCAGATCACATTTCGAAAATAGTTTCGCTGGCAAAGATTTAAAGATATGAATATGAAACAAAAAGATCTTATTATCATCGTAAAAATTTAATCAAGTTTAAAAATAAAATATAATGATGTTCGCATAGCTTGTTGTATGAAGACAGATGATTATTATTATTATTATTATTATTAGCAGTAGTAGTAGTAGCAGCAATAGTAGCAGTAGTAGCAGTAGTAGCAGTAGTAGCAGTAGTAGCAGTAGTAGCAGTAGTAGCAGTAGCAGCAGTAGTAGCAGTAGCAGCAGTAGTAGCAGTAGTAGCAGTAGTAGCAGTAGTAGTAGTAGTAATAGGAGTACTAGTACATCAGAAGAATCACGAGAAATATCACGGCGAACATGATTTTTTCGATGAAATCCTTTCATATAGTAGGCTTTTTTCGCCTCTTCACAAGATATTACAAGAAGAAGAAGAACAACAACAATAACAACAACAATAACACGCCATTTTTGCAGAAAATTCGAATATGACTATATATATTCATGATTATACATTGAAAAAAGCATATGAAAAAGGATAATCCTTGATAACTCAAAAAAATGGAAAAGAAAACAAAAATATTAAACATTCAACTGAACTATTTAACGATTATTAGATAATGTTCTATGAATGAAAGATAAAGATACATGATTTGCCAATTTAGATGCGACGGAATATATATTTTTTAAAAAAGAATAGTTCAAAAATATAAAAATGTATATAGAAAATACATACACGGTTCGAACGGGAGATGGCAATACATTGTATATTAAAGACAAAGGAGACATTAATGTTGAACTAATAAATACTGACAGAACGCATCACACAATCAGTAGAATACTATATCTACTACAATCAAAGGAGAATTTGTTGTTAATTGAATGTTCTTTTAAAAAAGAAATGAGAATTATTTTTGAAGATAATAGACAAAATGCAAATATATGTATATTTCTACAAACAATGTTCTATTTCTAAAAACAATAAATTGTTAAGGAAAATAAACTTAATAACAAATTATTATATAATTAAATTTTACATCAATATTTATGATAGAAACAAATGAGTGTTATACCAGAACAATGGCAGTAAAAAATTAGGATATGTAAATTTTAAAACATTGCAACATATGGTAAATTTGAATGTATAAGATTTCAAAATCGATGATGTAATAAAAGATAATATTTTTTGTGAAGGATATATACACATGCAAAACAGTATCGAATATTTTTTCTGAAAAGACAATCTGCAAGAGTCAAGTATATAGAGAAGTATACAGAAAAATATTTTATGCCGATCTATTATGCAGTAAAATGAGTCAACTATTTCTTCAAGGATCATATTATTTCTATTTTTATTTTATCTTGAATTTTCGTATTATCTTGAAGGACGATTACTCAAAGTATTATTATGTTTATTTCTTGAAAGAGAAAATAGAAATTTTCGATTATTTAAAATAGTTTTATGCTAATATATAAATACATAATATAAAATGAGAACTGATTGTAATAAAAAATTTTGTAATAAAGCTGTCAAAAATTATTTTCGAATTAATTTTGAAAAATATTAAACATGAGATAACAATATCGCAAATACTAGAACAAAATAAATTTATTGAGAAACAGGATAGAGCAATTATTGAATCAATAAGGTTTATGTTGCATGCAAAGAAGTTACCATTATATTTATAGGCTGAAACGATTTAATTATGTAAAAAATCGAACAGAAACCTTAGAAGAATCAATGCCTATGAAAAATAAATAAAATAATAATAAAAGTTATTTGTAGCACACTTACGAATTTCGGAATTATATTCGGAATATATCGAAAGATCAAAGGAGTAAATGAAAGATAAATTTAGAAAAATATTTGATGATAGATTATAGCGAAAGAAACAAGATTATTCAATCCTGTTTCGAAGAAATGCTATATTCGTAAAGATGTTATTTTCAAACGTAAATACAAATCTAGAAATAATTGAGTTTATTGATAATAAGACAAATAAAACAAATGTGAAAACGGATAGTAAAATCGATAAAGATGAATCGATTGAAGAAAACGAAAAATCCGATTTAACGAGATGTTTATATGCTTCGTGGGAGATATTCAATATCAATAGAAGTCCATTTTGAAATAGCTGAAACATTTCTTACTGCTTGTCAATTACTGACAATTCAAAAATCCTTCAAAACAGAAAATTCAAGTAAATGGATAGAAGCAATCAATGAATTTGAATCTCTTGAAAAAAAAAATAATAAAACATGATTCTAATTTCAAGACCAAGCAATGTTAATATTATATTATTATTTCAAATCGCTGAATTTTCAGAAGAAAATATAAAACAAATGGAATAATTTTTAAATACAAGACCAAATTTGTTAAGAAGCTATGCACAGAAAAATAGATTGATTATAAAGAAACGTTCTTTTCAATTATGAAATATAATACTGTTAGATTGGTGTTATCTGTCGCTGGTGTTATCTGCTGAATCTGAAATTAAATTCAACATGAAGATATTTTTATGAAGAATATTCATATTCTATTCTATGATTTAGAAGAGATTATTTACGTAAAGCAATCAACTAGCTTCGAATTAGATGATTATATATGTTTGTTATAAAATTTATATGGATTAAAACATCAAGACAATGGAATAAAAGAATCGGTGAATTTATATATGAGTATGGTTTGATACAATCTAAAAATGATGCCTGCATGTATTACTTGATTTCAGAAATTTTAATTATACATATAGTAGTATATTGATGATCTATAATCTCTTATAATAGTGATTTAAAAATAAAATCTCAATCAAGTGTTCAAAATTAAATATTCTGAATATTTTGTCGAAATGTAAATAGACAAAAATAAAGAATTGCGAATTCTGAAAGGCGTATGCACAAAGTATTAAAAGTAAATTTTAATCATATAAATTGTTTTCCAATTGCAGTATCTTTTGGTCCAAATGTAAAATTTACTAAGGTCATTGATATAAGTGAAAAAAATGTTCAATTATTTTTTTATAGCTATCGGTTTGTTAATGTTTTTAATGATTTTAATGATTTTAAACTACAAAATCTGATCTGATGTTCATTATAAGCGTATTAAGTCAATTTGCAGAAAAATCAAATAGAAATCATTAAAATGAAGTAAACGAATATTTAAATATTTAAAAAGAACGATAAATTATGGTTTAGTTTATATAATCAAATATCAAAAGATTCAATTTTTTTTTTTAATTGTATATTCTGATTGGGCAGACAATATAGATATCAGAAAGAAAACTATTGGATAGATTTGTCATTATCAACATGGTTGATATTATGATTGTCACATAAAAAATCAATAGTTGCTATCTCAGAAATTGAAGCAGAATTTAATAGCTTTGTATTCGGCAATAAAAGAAGTAATATGATTGAGACAAATTCTTGCAGAATTAAATTTTCAAAATTTAATAACGATTTATTGTGATAATCAACAATAAAAGAATATGTAGATAGATAGACATTTTATTTGCGAAAAATATAAAATAGGAAAAATAAATGTTAAATATATTAAAACTGATAAACAATTAGCCAATCCATTTACGAAAGTATTACGAAACAAAAATTTCAGAATCTCAGAATGATATTAAAAGGATATAGATATGATTTATCCGATATGAATTTATAATTTTATAAAGATATTCGTCGAATAAAAGTATTGAGTTTATATATATATATAATGCATGAACTATATATATATATATATATATATGTAATATAAACATAAATATATATATATATATGTAAAGATGTATTCATATCTTGTATATTCATGTGTAAATTGAATGTCATTAGATACAATTTTATTTTGTTTCCCTTTTTGAATCGCTATGTGACGCGAAAATATTAAATTTAGTGTAGTAGAATAAAGGCATTGGCACGTCCCATATCTATATAACATAATTTATTTCTATTTTCTTTATTAAATATATTCATTCGTATTTTTTCTTCTTATTATAATTATATTCTATATTTTAATCAAATAATTCTACAACTTATTCCCTAATACCTTTAGAATCTTTCGAACTTTGTTTCAAATAATATTAAATTTTGTAACTTCGAACGAATAGAACTTTATGAATTCAATAATAAACGTAATAGAACCTTGTGAATTCAATAATAAACATAAATTTTAACATATGAACTTTATTCTTGATTGTTTTAGGATAGAACTTTGTTTATAGCAACCTTGTGGTAAATCAATTTATTATTATATATCATAAGTGTAAAGAAAGAACTGGAACAGATGAGAATCGAAAAAATATGAATGAAAAATATATTTGTTAAGGATAGACTCAAAACTTGTAAAGCGATTAAATTGGCTTTTATTTTCAACAGTTTGAATATCTTCAACAGCCTAACAAAAATTTATGAGCGGGTATAATTTCCTAACGCTTTCCAGATTTTCAATTTAAACAGAGATATAGCAGCAACGATTACTTTACAAGTAACACTTGTGTGCCTTGCAACGAACCATCGTGGAAATGAGTGCAAAGGTCTCATGTGATTCCTATGTGACACGACTCCGCGAAAGCTCATCCTTCGAAATTGCTCTCAAACGCGACGATTGGTCCCTCTAAGCTTCTTTTGTGCATTTTTACGAAAAGTAAAGATGAGGAAAAACTAAGACCCGCAGTTTTCTAGATCAGTTAGAATAGAAATAAAAAACAGATCAGATAGCATTCAACAACAATAGTTCAGTTTATATCAAAATATAATTAAAATTATTACAGTTAACTGGATACAGTTAACATTTATTCACTCTAAGCTCATAATATAAACAATTATACAGTTCTATAGCAATAAGTGATTCTTTCAATATAATAGCATAGTTCATGCATTATATTTGTGCAATATTCAAAATCGTTCAGTTTCGATTTTAACACGTTAATTAAATATGTTTCTTTGGCTTTCAACTTAAAACTTATTTGCCTGATAAAGATAATACTGCTTCGAAACTGCTCATTTATTTTATAAATAAATAGAATCAATGATCGATATATAGATGATTCGTTTCATATTGTTTCTTATTTTGATTTGGAACTATTGAATCACATTTCGAATTAATAATTTATGATTCGGTTGGAATCACATGAATATTCATTCGAGCATTGAGTGTGAGAGTTAATTTCGGATAATTTTTTATTTTTGTTGATAGTTATTGATAATTGTTAGACTGTTTTTCTTATTGACAAGATTTCTACAAAAAGTTTTAAAGATTAGGAATTGAATATGTTGCTAAGAATAGTAATGATGCAGTGGCGAAAAAAGTTGAACATTGGTCAAATAAAAATAAAAGAAAATCGTTATCCTTAGATAATAGATAATATCCACGTGATAAAGTAAAGATTTATAAGCAATAAAATTATATATTTCGAAAAAACATATTCTTTATAAAAGAAATCTTAATAAAAAAATTTTTTATAGAAGAAATATGATATAATATTACTTATACTTGTACCTGTAAAAAATAGTGATTCATCATGAAAAAATTTTACTATTAAGATTTACTATTAATTGACAATTTTATGATTTTATTATTTGCTTCGGATACATCTAAGGAATCGTGCGAGTAGCATGATCTATTAACGATACCCGCAAATAATGAAATCTTTGCAAGTCCGATAAAGATTCATTATTTTGAATTAATCAAATAAACGTATCTCTAAAACTAATTCAATCCTTAGAGAATCCGTCAAAAATTGGCAAATTTATTTGGGGCAAAATTGCCAGAGACTATTGCTGGATATAGGAGAGGGGAATAACCGATTCTAATGAAGGGACACTTTTTTCTCTTTTTTGTGCGTGTGCATCTTCTATAAAATCTTCTACTGTGGATATTATATTGAAATAGATGTTTTTAAATTCGATAAGATGAGCTACGTGTGATAATTCTAATTCGGTCCCTTCAATAATTTCTTCTATGCTTTTTTGAATATATATTTACATATTTGTCGTATAAAGAACCACACATATCATTTTCTAATTTCGGTAAGCGTAACTGACTGTCTAGATTCTTCAAAAAATTTCTTAAACCTCGTCAATGAGATCTTGATCAAATGACGTTCATTGATTAATGACTTTAATTGAATTTTAATCTCTGCTAACGTAAGGACAAGAATTTACTTACTGGAATTAGATAGTAGATTAGATCGATGATGCTGAAGTTGATTGCAGTTAGAATGCTGCTGTGGCATTGTCTAATATTGTATGTCGCTAGATCGGGAGCTCGATACAATTTTTCATCGTTTTTGATGACTACGTTGACCTTCTTTTCAGGTCGAATCAGGAACATACTAGCAATTCTCTATTGATGAGATGAATCCTTTCTTGATAACAAAGATTCTTAATTGCTATTCACCACTGTTCACTGACTACTGAATCGAATTCACTTTAAATATTCACTCTTTAACTCTCGACCAACTGTATCCGGCTCGAAGGATCAAATGTTAAAGTCGAAAGAATGAACGACTTTGGATATTGCACAAATGCAGTATCTAAACTGATGCTACTGTTCGAAGAACTATCTACTACCATAGAACTGTATATTTCATTTCGATTATGAGCTCTGAATAAACAAATAATAGCATTTTAACTTTTTATGGTTAATGTAACGATTCTAACTGTATTTTGATGTACAGTGTATCATCGTTAAATTCTATCTGTTTAGTTTTCTATTTCTATTCTAACTCAACTGCAAGATTGTCACGAGTCTTTTTCTTTTCTTTTCCAATTCTTGTTTTTCGCGAAACCAATGATTGTATTGGAGGGCGGTTTCGAAGGATAGGCCTTTACAGGATCGCGTCGCGTGGGAGTCAGGATCTTTGCGTTCGCTTTCACGATGGTTTATTGCATGGCGTACAAATGTAGCTTGTGAAATGACCATTATTGTGGCTTATATACTGTATCTTTGTTAAAAATTTGTAAAAATGTTAGAAAAACCATGCCCGCTCATAAATTATTATCAGGTACTTGGAAGTACTTGAATTGTTGAAAATAAAAACCAGGTTATCATTGAGATATTTAATAGAGATAATTGTATTGTAATTAAAATTACTCAGAAATATTATTATTATTAAAAGCAACTTATCCAAGATATAATTATATTATTGATTTAATATTATTTAATTATTTAATACTATAATTTCATATTATTAATTATAATTTTTATCAAGGGATATTTATAAATTCCCCTCACATAATAGAAAGATTGGAATCGATCAGCTTATCATTAATTCAATAAATTCAACATGCATAAATCATTTAAAGAATATATTTATTAATATTTCTAATATATTAATTTATTTATAATATATATTAATTAATTTAATATATATATATAATATTATTATATATTATATAAATATATATTATATTATATTATATATTATATTATATTATTATTATATTATTACATATATATTATATTATATATTATTATATATAAATTAATTAATGTATATTAATTAATTTATTTCTAATATATATTAGAAGTTGTAGCAAAGGAATATGTACAAAATAGATAAAATTATAAAAAAAAATCTCAATTTTTATATTTCATGAATAATGAATATTTTAAATAACGAATATATGGAATGTATTATAAGATATTATTACTATACTTTATTAGAATATCTTGATATAAATTTATATATACATCTATTATATCTTATAATATGAAACGCACATTTTTTTAAATAAATCAATCATAACTTATAAATAATAGTTAACTGATTCAAATTTAAAAAAATTGTTTATTATAATATTATAATATTCTCTGTATTCTAATGTAGATTAAAATAATATGACAATATCTTTTTATATTTGTATATATTTTATATACATATGCACATTTTATGAACATAAATAAAATTATTTTATTTTAAATTCACATTTTTTATATTTAAAATCAAAACAAGAAGGCTTAGATAAAGATAAAAATTGAATAATGTAATAACTAATTTTACAGTAATTAAAATTCTACAGAAAAAAAAGAGTATTCAACGCTCAAACATATTGAAAGGAAATTTAAAGATTTGAATTTTTTAAATAATTTTAAAATAAGACAGAATGCAAATTGAACTTTTGCATGAATTGTAATATACAATATGTTCGTTTTAACGTTTTTAAATATCTACATATAATTATTTTTATAAATATCAGAAATAAAAAAAAATGTTTCAAATAAAAATATGATAATGATGATAATTATTTGATCTTAATGTTAGACAATTAGATGTTAGCTGTGAATGTCACATTTAAATTCTTTATTTTTTATTATATATTTTTATAGTTAATATTAAGTCATATTTAGAATACTATTATATATATTTTTCATAAACCATTGTTAAATTATTAACTTTTAAAATTTACATATTAGTGGCATTAACATTTATATTGCGAAAATATTGTTGAGTCGCATCATAGTGTTTCTAAAAAAATTAATTTGAGTGCGTGGACACACATGCGCGCATATGCGTATATTTTAAAGTAATTTAAGTATGATTATTTTTTAACATATTCCTTATTATTAAGATTATTTCTATTTAAACATTTCAATCTATATTGAAGTTACTTTTTTATTTTCTTCAACATTGAAATGTTATTTTTACATATAAATTATTCCATTGAAAACACAATTGTTTTTTTTTTTTAAAGCTATATCATGGTATATAAAAAGACTGTGCAACGTTCTCGCATATAAATTGAAATGACAATGATAATATTGATAGTATGTAATAAACTTAAAAAATAGCTTAACAGCGCTTTATGAAAAAATATATATAGATAATGTTTTGAATACGCAATATTACAAGAATATGAAATAATAAAATATAATGTTCTATATAAAAATTTAATTGTAATCTTCACAGAATTCTTCAATTATTTCGATATTATAGAATTTTAATTTGAAATATTGTTTCGTATTTCTAATATTTCTTAGAAATAATTATATATAGATAAATATATATTAAAACAGATATTATATTTTTAATTCTAATAAAATCAAACATAAAGTACAAAATGAAAGAGATGTGAAAGAGATCATAATGTTTCATTTTACTATAATCGAACTATAATAAAAATGATTACTTTCTCAACTGCAATCGCAGTGATTTTGCAATTAATTTCATTTTTTTCATCTGTACGAACTAAAGAATTTCTATGTACATCAATCATAATCAATTAAATTTTTTGATAAGATTAAATTATTTCATTTCTGATATTAATTATTGCAATAAATCAAACATCAAAGAGTTATTACATAAAAAATCTTAATATTATTATTAAATAATTTAACGGAAAAAAAGAATAATTTAATATTTAAAGTAATTATTAATATTAATAATGTAAGAGGGTTTATTTAAAAATATAAATCAACTATTTTAACAATACAAAAAAAATATATTTTAAATATAAAAAACATTACAAAATTATATATAAAATTTTCATTGAAATATAATAATTTATAAAATTAATAGTTCATTAATCTTCATCTATATCAGTGATAGGCAAACCAGCACATTCACTGTGTCTTATTCCAAAAGAATACATAGGTTGTCGTCTTCCAGTATTATATAAAGGATAATATCGTGGACCTGGACTTAATTCTAGTTCTGCTAAATGAGTCCTCCATTTTAAGCTAAATGCTGGAGCACTACGTTTTACAAGATCAGTTCGAATATTTCTATAAGCTGCTGGACCAGGACCAACATCTTCTTCTTTAATTCTATGAATTCCAGCTCTAGTGAAATACATAAAACATATTTTGATTATTATTTTTATTACTATTTATTCTTATTATATTATAACAGTCAATATATTTATTAATATATCAACCATTATATACAAAATTATAATATATATATAAGAGTTATAAGAAATATAATACAAATATGTATATTCATTATTTATTATTTATCAAAAATTTTTAGAAATAAAGTTTTATTACTTAAAATTATTGAAGATAATATATATTATATAATATAAAATTATGATAATTCTAAAATTATAATTATTATTATTAAATCTTAATCGTAAAAATAATTATAAAATCTTAGCTAACTTATAAATCAAAGTTAGCATAATTGATAGAAATGTAAAATTATGAATGTATGAGAACAAAAAAAGTAGGAAAATGAATTTATGCTAATAGTAATAGAAAGAATAAATGTACTAGCAGATAAATAAAAAAAATAATTTCAGAAATAAAAAAAATTTCTTTTTAAATTCAAACACTGTGATTCTTTAATATAAACAGTATTTTTGTTTACATATATATAGAATGTTTATAAAAATGTAAAACATTTTTGGAAAATAGATTCTATACATGAAAAAAGTTCATATACATATATAAGATACATTAAAAAAATTATAAAAAATTTCACATTACATATCACATTGGATAAAATAATGATAGAATAAAAACACTGAGCGTTTGCATAATTGAAATTCTGATAAAAAATATAACTCATTTTTTAGATATCCAAATTAATTATTGTGAAATTTTATTATAATAATATATATTGTTTGTGAGGAATAATGCTCACAAAATTTATGTTTATTTGAAGAAATTCTTCATTTGGAAATCTTTTTTCATTATTATCAGTTCCCGATTCCCATTAAGCCTAAACAAATAATGTTGCCTGATGATGCCATTTTTGAGAAGAATTTAGTTGATTATATATTTTTGAGATAGCCTGATTAAAGCACAACTTCCGCAGACGCGCAGATTCCAAATTCAAAATATATCTTGTGACATATTTTAGACAACTCAACATCATCTTATATTCGGAGAAATCTATAATAAACATATGCTGATCAATCCCTAATTATCATCATATCTTGGTACAACGCTGACTATAGTTTGAAGAATTTTTCTCTAACTTGAATATATCACAAATCAAGATGCTGATTGTGATTATTGGTTATTATCATGTCTCACCGAGAAACTATGATTCTCTCACTTAAAATTGATTTCTGAGGGTATAAGTTTTCATTAAAAAGTAAGACAACAGAGTCTATTTAATATCTTGTTATAAATATATCGTACTATGTCGTGATATTACAATTATATATTTTTGAGATAACCTGAGATATCGAATATGATAAATAGTTAATTTTCTTGTAACTATGCATCGCTTTGACTTGTAACTATCATGCTGGACACGATCATTTATCATAACATTGTGAGAAATTCAACTCTTGTACAGATATGCAAGCAAGTCAAAAATGGAAATAATTCGAAAATTTAAATATTTATATTTAGAATAATTCTTTACTGTTTAATGTTCTATAAGTTTAATTAAAATTAATAATTCAAAATTTGAATCTATTATTGTTACTGAATTATTTTAAAATAATGTATCACATGCAAACATATATATTCAAAGAAAAATTCAATTTTATTTATGATAAAAGCATTTATAGTATTAGTATTTTTAAAAATTAATCCGATATTATAAAGATTTTTTATACATACAAATCATTATCAGAAATAATATTTCTCTAAAATTCTGGTTAAATTTTACATGATATGTAATTGATGCAATATAAAAAAGAACATCGATAACTTAAAAATTGATTGATTTTTTTAAAACTTTTTTAAAACTTTGCATGTTTTTAATCCTTAATATTTTCCTTAATATCTTAAGGAAAATATTGGTTAATTTTAATCTGTCACAATTCGCTTCTTCAAGATGAAAATATTTTGTAAATGAAAATAAGAATTATCTTATTTTTAAAAATTTTTAACCTGATTATTTAGTTAATAGAAAGAGCGAATTCAAAAGAATCATCAAAAGCAATTAGTTCGTTTAGTTTTATCATCTAATAATTTATAATAAAAAATAAATTTTAATGAAATTGGACATTAAATGAGGATAAAAAATTAATTCTAGGTAGAAAAAATCAACGAGCAATAATTAAAGACCATCTTTACCGTTATCGTTTATCATAGGGAAATAAATGAATTAAGGAAATGATGTTAAAATAAACATAGCATATAAAACATAATGTTTCTAAAGCATAACAAAATGGAGAAGGCAAAAATGTCTGATAAAATAACTATATTGAATCATGCAACATTTTCGAAATTCGATAACGATATTTCGCAATTTTAAAAAAAAAGAACTTTCAATTTATAATATATTTATATATATTTAAAACTATATAATATATATATAATAAAATAAAAATATAATAGTTCTTTATATAACAATTCATATAGCAATTATTATTAAATCAATAAAAAATTTTATTATTTATAAAAATATATTACATAAAAATATTTTCATTATTTTAAAAAGTTTTAATAATAAATTTTAATAATAAATTAATATTTTTATTTCAATTAAAAAAACTTTTTAATCAAAACTGTTTTCACGACCAATGTGTTACTGTAATTATTAATTTTTTAATTGTGTTAATTTAAATAAATAATAAAAACAAAATATTTGTCAAAATAGAATAATAAAATATAATAAAACAGAATTTATATGAACTTCACATGAACACCTTTCATCTCGAAAATTTTTATAATTCTTTGGTTATTGGAACTTTATTTGAGCTTTTACTATATAAACCATACCATACCATACCATATTACCATATAAATACTATTGAACATTATTTCATTTATATGAACGTAANTATTCATATAAATAAAGTTTTATTATAATTTATATTTTAAAATATTTAAAAATACAATAAATAATGCATATTACTGATAATATAATAATGAAATTTAAAATTATAAATTTGTTCTATTAATATATTAAAATTATTATATATAAATATTATATTTAATTTCTAAATCTCAATTTTAAAAATTTTTAGCAGATAGATAATTTTTAATATCTACAAAATATTTAATCATAAAGATTATATGCTATTATATGCTTATATACGATTATAAATATTATATATATATATATATATATATATATATATATATGATTATATACTTATATACAAGATATAAGTACAAGATACATTAAATTATCAAAATTTAATTCATAAAAGTTTTAATATCTAACATTTAATAAAATTTTTAATTTATATACGTACATAGAAAAGGCACCTTGAGCTACTTTGTCAGGAATTTTTGGTCCTATACAAGTTGGCAAGATATATGCATTTGGACCAGGTCCAATATCATCAAATTTTATTCTACTTCTAGATTTAATACTATAAGCAGGAGCTCTAATTTTGTGATTCATTGGTGGACATAGTTCTGGATAATGTGCTCCTGGTCCTGGTCCGAGATCTCTTACTAAGTAAATAAATATAATAATATAAATAATATCATTTATGAATTTATATTTTTTTATATTGATATATATTATCATTTTAATTATATTATGATAGTCTTTGATCTTGAAAAATTTGACGAGCAAGATTCATTCAAAAGTTATAAAGTATTAAAATTTCTATACATTTATAAGAGATATCCTTAATAGATTTATGTACTATAATAAATATACATTTTTCATAAATATAAAATATTTGCAAAAAAAAAAGGATTCTTGAAAGAGGAGTTCTTCGAAAGTACTAATTTAACATAAACTTAATCTTACTTACTAAATAATCTCCAATTAAAATAGATTAAATTAAATTAAATTGAATCTATAGAGTTATTCTCTCTACTAATTTTAATGCAGTTTAATCGCGAGTATTCCGATATCAGGATATCAGCTCTCGTACATAAGAATGAATTTAAAAGCTTTAACCATATAGGTTGCAAACAGATTTTAATCCTTTCGTTACTACGGGCGACTATAGTCGCTTTCCATAAAATGCCATTGATACATGAGCAACTATAGTCGCTCTGCATAAGATACCGCGTATTATACATATAACGAGCAATTGGAGTTATTGTACATCGAGTATCTTTTTCTGGAAATGTAACATATTTTGTTTCTTTTATAATTTGTTTCTCATGAAATTTCAGATCAATAAAATAAAATCACCAAAAAAATGCCGTAAACGTGACTGATGATCTTTCTCTACTGTGCACATTTTTGGCTCGTTCAGCAGGAGTGTCGCGACAGAGAAATTGCCCGTAGCGGAAAGATTAAAATTGGATATTGTCGACTTGACGACACAGTGGTGAAGATTTCGAGAAAAGATAGTAAGTACTGATCTCTATAAATTTAATTTATGTAAATAATAAATTATGCGCGAAAATACTTAATATGTATTTCAATATTCTCTCAATATAGACCATTTTAATCTTTAAAATTTTGATATTACTCTGCTTCTCTTTCTAGGAAGGAAAGATATCCATGAGAATAATTTTCTCCGCGTAAAAAAGAAAGATTATGTTAAATTAGAAACTTAGATTAAATTAACATTTTTACAAGTTTTAATTTTAAATGTTTAAATTATATTGATCATAAGTTATCATTGTAAGTATAAATATATCATAAAAAAAATATAAACAAAGCATGAGTAATATTAGCATTCTATCGTGTTTTTGTATTATATAAAATATAAATTTTAATACATTATGACTTTCGAATTGTCAAATTTTTCAAGATCGGAAATATTCGGAACAATAAATTTAATAATAAATAGAATGAAGTATGTAAAACAAATCATCTGAATATCTTGATTATTATTGTTATAAGTTTGATTTAGCACATTTTTTTTAAATAATAACAGCAGAAGTATTCAGATGATCTATTTTAAATCATCTTGTATATCTTTGCCTTATCTTGTATATCAAAAATAAAGTCATAAATCTACATTTAAAAAATTACTATATTTTATAATAGGTATTTACGTAAAAATGTTTCATTGTACACAAAGTATTTACAAAAATACAAAACACTTTTGGAAAGTGAATTTTAAATAAAATAATGAAAAAAGTTCTTATAGATATAAAAAACTTACAAGAAAAATTAGATTTGCAAAAAAAGTTAGGAAACTCAGAAATTAAAATTAAATTATAAAATAAATTAAAAAAATTATGAAATTCGCATATAAGTAAAATAAATCATCTATAATACAACCCTATTTTTTGGAGGGAGGTTAATATTAGATTTTAAAGTATGAAATTATCTTAAAAAAAATTAAGAATTTTCTATTCGAAAAATTTCAGAAATAGTGAAATATATATTTTGAAAAAAAATTTAAACAAAATTTGCATCATTTTATTGTATTTACTAAACAACGTAAAAAATTTTTTTGAAAAATCTATGTCTAATCTATTTCTCAAAAAAATGTTTTTATTATATTTCTAGAAACTTCTTTTCATATCTATAAATAACTTGTATGTTAAAATTTTTTTTTAAATAAATAAAATATTATTTTATAATTATTTTTTAAAATTATTTTATAATTATTTTTTAAAATTTTCATTTTAATAATTTTCTTTAATAAATTGATTTCATGATCCAATTTATTTTTAATTTACGCATATAAATTATTTATATTAAATTTAAGTATATTTAATAACAATTTTTATGAATAAAATAAATATTTAAATATATATATATATATATATATATAATATATACCTTGTTATTTTATATTTTTATAAAATATGTAATTAATAAATGATAAAAATATGATAACTATAATAATAATATTTCTCATAGAAATGTTTGAAATACAAATATTTTTTACCATGTACATAATATAAAAGATAATATTTTACAAATATTACATTTTGGTACTGTCTTTTTACTTTTAAAATAACAGAAATCTACATGATTTTAAAATTCACCGAAATGTATCTCGAGATATGCTTTTAAATCAAGCATATTGAAAAAGATTTTTGAATCTGGAAAAAGAAAACTGATTATGTGTTAATGATATATAAATTATATACAATTTCATTATGTGAATGTGAATATTGATATTTTTATCTCGGAGAATTACGTTATCTGAAATATCCAAATTCTTGGAAACTCATTTAAAGATTAAATCATGTCTATTACTTTTCTTTAGAAAAATTGAAAATCTTATTTTTTTTATTTTTTGTTTTGTCTTGAAATCAATTGATTTAATTGATGCAGATAGTGTTGCGATTACGAATTGAATAGTAGCATATTTTTACTGTCAATTACAAAGATAAATCAAAGATTCATCTTTGATTTAAACTTTCTTTAAATATCTTTTATTTTATTATTAATTATTCTTGAGATATTTCACGAAAAAAAAAATTCTAAATTTTTTTGAAAAGATAATTTTACTTCTTAAAACCAACCAACGAATGTTGACATTAAAGAAAAATAAAATTCTATTAGAAACATTTTTTTTATTTCATCATTTTTTTAATTTCCGAATTGGCTAAATAGTTGCCTAGATAGAAATGAGAGTAAAATGAAATTTAGTTCAGAATATATAATAATATCGTATTGCAGTATCATTTATATAATTCTGTAATGAAAAATAAATATATTAATATTTTTAAATTTTAGATATACAAATGACTATTTTCTGATTTTCGATGTAACATAATATAATATATCATATAATATAAGTATAATATACTTATGTTGTTTAAAAAAAAAATTTATTATTTTTAATTATGCAAATTGAAATCTATATTTATTATTTAATAAAGATTTATTTTGAACAATTTACAATAAATTCCATAATATTTGGCATTACACGATAATTATAAAACATTTCATTTAAAATTATATGTTTTTTTTCTATAGACAAACTTACTTTTTTAAATTATTCTTACAATTATTTTGTAAAAATAATATTTGAATCAATTTCTATTATTATATTTTATAAATTTCTATCATTATTGAATAATAATAAAGTAAGTCAATAAATAAAGAATCAATTGACAAATTCTTATTTCATTTGGATTCAATTTCTAATTCGAAGAAAAACAATAATAAATAATTAAACCAGAATATATATTAATTATACACATCAATATCACATGAATTAGTATCACATATTCACAAAAAATGCGTATATATTACAATTTTTCTTTTTATACATATATATTTAGAATATATATTATAAATTCATTAATTTTTGTTTTTTATATTTTTATTTACAATATATATTATCAATGAACGAATCAAAACCAGAACAAAATATTATTATTTCGACAGTAAGAAAGATTATTCAATTAAATTTTGGTATTTTAATATATAAAAATATAAAATTCAATTTTTTAAAATATTACTATCTCATTTTTTTATTCTATTTATTTTTTTTTTCTAATACACTAAATTTGTTATTTATTTATTTGTAACGCTATTTTAATAATATATCATAAAGTCGAATTTAGAATTTGATAAAATAACATATTCAAATACATAAAATATATAGAATTCAAATAAAATTAATTAAATTTTAAAATAAGGTTTTAATTAAATTATCTTTAAACATCTTATTAAGCAATCATCAAATGTAAAAAATTAAATAATAAATAATAATTAAAATAATTTTATTTAAAATTTTATTTAAAAAAATTAATGAATAAAGAAATTAATAAAAAAAAAAATTAATAAAGAATAAAGAATAAATCAATACGCAGTAGTAATGTGGTAAAAAAAATATAATCCTTTTACGGATTTTTAGTGAATATAAAATATAATATTAATATAATCAAAATGTAGATATTGAATTTCAATTATTATTTTTTTTTTCAATAATTTTATTGATTTTATTTTTTTTGTTCAATAATCTTATATCAGAATAAAAAATGTTGAATATAAATGAGAGACAAAAATTTTTCAATTAATATTAATTTGTGAAATTCAAATTGATTTAAATATTACATTTTACATATGTGAAATAATTAAAAGAAGCAAGTTTGTGTGTACTAAAACGCAAATTTAACTTTTCTAATGCAAAATCTTATAATTTATTTCAAGAAAGTAAATATTGTTTAATTTACATTGAAATTTAGAAATAATCATTCATATATGAATATCATATAAAAAGATATTAATACATTTATTTTTCGAAAAACTCTACTATATCGTAATCATAATACTGTTGCATACCAACTCTCATTCCATCATTGTCTTCTGTTTAATTCAAACTTAAAATATTTATAATTTTTTAATTAAGTTTTAAGAATATATATGTATATATACTTTATATATATATTTATATGCTATATATAACTTTTTTTATCGTTTTGATATTTAAAATCTCTCCAAATATACTCTCTCCAATTAATATTATTATTGTTAATTAATTTTTATTTCAAGTCAATTTTATCACATGTGAATCTTTGCTTAGAGCTTTAAGTATATAGTATATATGTATGTATGTATGTTAAATTATATATATATAATATATCTATGTTATTCTAAAATCGAATTTATACCATATAATAAAATATTTTATATAGTAAATGAAATAATTTATTATATAATTTATTATATAATAGATAAAAATCATATGAAATGATTTTCTTTTATTCTTATTTTTTTTGTCATAAGATGAATTTTAGAAAATTAAATTAATAATCTTATAATTTTTCATATAATTTCACTAATAATTTTTTTATATAGTTATTCAATAATGTTTTAGATAATAATAATATTGATTGATATTAATGTGAAAAAAATATAAAAAAATATGCAATTTTATTTAAAAACACAAAGTCAACTTTTATGTAATATTATTTAATCATGTTCAATCATAAAAAAAAGAATATGAAATTATGTCTTTTTTTATAATGTTTTTTCTAATATGAATTATGTCTTTTCTTATATAATTTTTGTATAAAATATACTTTTTTATACAAACAAAAAAAATAATAATAATTTAATTTAAATAATTTATGAATTATTTGAAATGATCATATTAATATTCTCAGAAATATAAAATATAATAATGTCTTTATTTTGAATGCCTTCATTTTTCTCATTTATCATTATTATATTTTAAAATTTTTTTCTACAGCATTTAACTTTTAACATTTTAAATAATTTTTCTACAGCATTTAACATACAAAGAATTTTAGGATATTTATTATATTTTTTTTTTATTTATTTTCTATATTTCTTATAATTTCTTTCAAAAAAAATAAAAAGCAAATAATAAGTATTAATTTTAGTTATTATTTTGCTTTCAGTTTTACAATGTATTTTAAAATTGTTTTAGTCTTTATAATTTTTCTTTATTTTAGTGAAATAATTTTATTATGTTATGTTAGATAATTATTTAAAAAAAATCATTAAATATTATCATACACGTATAAAAATATTAATCAAAGTTCACTTTTCAATCTCGAAATATATTCAAATATACAAAATGTTAAAAAAAAAAAGAATTTTTCTTAATATATTTTTTTAATATATCTTCTTAAAGGAAAAATTATTATTATTCATCATTCATCAAGGGGCAAAAAATGACCAATAACATAGGTTCTATAATCGATATAAAATTTGTTATCATTTTGATTTTATATCATGATCTTTTATCATTTTATATATATGATCCAATATATGATATCGTTAATAATTTCATAATTCTATTTACATTAGATGTAAATAAATAAATTAGATGTAAATAGATGTAAATAGAGAAATTGATTTATATATTAACTCAAAATTATTATTAATATTAATTAATTTTGTAGATATAAACAAAATTAAATGATAATAAATTAATTAATATATATTTAATATTTATTTAATATCGAATATAGAAAACGTTATTCTTGAACATAGATCATTTGCTTATTATTTAATGATGTTTGCTTATTATTTAAATGTGAAAATAGCAAATATATATTTCGTATATTTTATTAATAATATTTATTTTTGCATTTATAATTTATTAATAATTTGTTAATAATAATTTTGTATTAACTTAAACTAAAATATTATTTCTAAATAATCTTTTTATTTATATTCAAAGAAAAAATTTACGACATTCAATCTTCGTGAATGATAAAAAAAATTTTATATTAATTCATTTCACAATGTCCAATAATTGTATATGATACAATTGTAAATGATAAAACTCGATTTTATATTAAAAGCACTATATTGATTGATATTTTTTATTTTTTTTGACGAGTTTTATAAACCTTTAAACTTAAGTTTTGTATTTTTCTTTTATATTGTATAAAGTTATACTATTATAATAGTATTATAATAGCGGTTACAATTTAACACAAAATTTAATAACCTAATATTCATATATCACGATTTTGACATGAATTCATATGAAATTATTTGTTTATCTTATAAATAAGTACACTACTTATATAATAACTATATTTTATATAATATATAATACTTATATAATAACTATATTAAGTATATATAAAAGTATATATAAAAAATGTTGTGTTATTTGTTATTTAACAATTTTCTCCTTAATAATAAATCATATCAAATAGTTATTTGAACATAATATACTGTTATGTAATGCAATTTTATTATAAAAGATATTATAAAAGATAAAATAATAAAACAAAAGATAAAGTTATAATAATTTGTTCTGTAACAAAATTTATTAAATTATAATGTTTTGTTATATTTAAAATATATTAAATATTATAGATATTTAATTTATAAAATTAAAAAATCATTGTATAATATGATTTCTAATTTGTTTTTAAAAATATTTATATTAGTATTATATAGTAAATAATGTAATTTTTTAGAAACATAAAAAAAAATATAATATGACAATTCTTTTGAAATATAACTATATGATATGCAATAAATATATAGTTCTAACATTATGCATATATAAGCAGAATTCAATTTATTGAAATAAAGATTTTTTATTAATATCTCGAAAACTAAAGAATATTTATAATTTATTCTTTGATATTATATTATATTAGATTATATTATATTACATTATATATATATAAAAATTATATTATATATATAATATATAATTTATATACAATATATAAATTAAAATATATTAAAATATAACATATAAATTATATTTTTTGTTACTATTATATTAACATTTATATAAATTAACAATATCTATTATTTTATTATTAATAACAGAAATTATTAATTAATATGATAATATGATAAATTTTACTATTTTTACATTTTATGTTGATTAAAATAAACAAAATTAGACAAAAATATCATTATATTTTACATCAAAAATTAATAAAACATTAATTTTTAAATAATAGATATTTTAAAAATTAATTTAAAATCAATAATCAAATTAGTTATTAAAAAACAAATAATTTTTATACATTTTTTTATACTATAAAAAATTTTCAAAATATTGAAAAAAAAATATTTTTTATCCTCAATTTTGAAGATTATTTTTAATCTCTAGTATGAATGATTGTTAATAAAAAAAATATGAATCAAATATTTTTGGAAAAATTATATCTTTTATTTCATTAAAATTTTAATAAAATCGATTGTTAAAACTTGAGAAAATTTCTTGTAAAAACAAAATCTTTCTAAAAATCTTCATTTCTTTTTATCTAATATTAAACTATAATTATAATTTAACTATAATTATAATTTAAATTAAACTACTTATAATTCGAAAAATAAGCTTCAACTGATATTTTTAAATTACTTTTATATTATTTTTAAATTATTTTTATATTAATTTTAAAATCGATTTTTAAAATCTTCCATGAATATTAATATTTTGCATTTAATAAAAATAATCAACAAAAATATATGTAAAGAATAAATATTTATAAATAAATATTTGCATAAATATTGAATTTACAATGAATTTATTATTTTTTAATAATGAAATACATACAATTTTCTTATTGCTTAATAATTGTTTTATTATATTTCAAAAATTAATATAATGATATATGTCAAAAATAATTTCAATTAAAATTCTAATATTGAAATTTTAATCTTAAACTTCCGTTTTAAAATTAGCTATTAATAATTAAACCTTCACTATAATTGATGGTTAATAATCAATTAATCAATCAAATAATTACGAGTTTTTGACAATTAATATCAATTGAATAAATCAATTGTGTTTTTTTTTTTTAATAATTGAATCATCTAATCTAACTATTAATTGATCAATGCACAATTCTGCCCTCTAGTATTCACAAACTATGTAATACAAATATGCATTGATTGCTAAATCTACATATTATTTTATTTTATGTTTATATTTTATAAGAAAAAAGAAACATTTTTTGTTGTTTTATACGGATAAAAATTACTATAACATAAAAAAGCAAAAGAAAAGCTAACCGTATTAAACATTTATTTTGGTTTATAACATGGTTTTATAATTAAGTTTTTTCCAATTGATAATAGTTAACGAAAAAAGTGTATAATAACTAAGAAACATATATTTGTAACTTTAAAAATTCATAAAATTATCAGATTTATATAATGTGGTATTTGATAGATCCAGATGGTATTATGTTTTAATTACAATAATAAGTCAAATATAAATTACAATATTATTTAACAAATTTTATGCTATGGATATTTATATTATAGGAGATTATATCTATTTAAAAGTAGATAGAGAAATTATATTTGGTAGAAAGAAAGGTGATATAATCTTGAAAAATGATGAATCAATCAGCAGATTACATGCTTCCATTCGCATCAAGGTTAAAGAAGTTATAAGGGTATTTTTAAAAAAATATATTATTTATATAATTGCAAAAAATATAAACATTATTTACTAAAAACAAATTATTTTAATAAAAATATTTTTCCAGGAAGATAAAATAACATCTACATGTATAATAACAGATTTACAATCAAAGTATGGTACATTTATCTTCCGTGAATATGAAATGATAGAAGTAACTCAAGATGGATATAATCTACAACACAAAGATAAAATAAGATTTGGTTTGCAAGATAATTTATTTACGTAAAGCTTCAGTTTTTATTTTTTTTCCTTTAAAAGCTTCACAAGTCTTATGGAAGAAATTTATATAGGGTGGTATATATACCTTTAATAACATTGGTGTCTACCTTAAATCAAGATGATAGGAAAAAACTTGAACGTTTGATGGATGAAATTGATGGTGCTGTTTTATATGATTGGTTAAGCATATGTACACATTTAACAGTATCAAAAGCTAAATTAACTGAAAAGGTTTTCTTTGAAAAATTCTACCATTTAATTATTTTATTTACAAATTAAATTTATATTAATTTAGATAACAAAACAGGTTACTTGTGCTATGGCTTATGCAATACCAATAATAACTATGGATTATTGGGATGCAGTTAAAATTGCAATAGATAATGGTCAAGATCTTCCAGAAATTGAAAATTTCGTTCCACCAATTGGTGAATCATTAATTAATAAACAAAAATTATCTCTTTTCCCAGATATAAACAGAACAAAATTATTTAAAGACTTAATATTCATACATTTCAGTACAATTCAATTTAAAATATATAAAAAAATTATAAAGATGGCAGGTAAGTAGCAAATTAAAATTAAAATATATAATTTATTTTAACAAAACATTAATATATTTTAAATATAATATAATATATCATTATTAATAAGAAATATATATATCTTAGGTGGCACATCACATTTATACTCAAAAAAAAATTGGTCAGTAGAAAAACTTTGTGCGCCAAATATTGTTGTATTACAATATTCTGATAATGAATCAACACAATTAACACAAAATGTTTCATCTGAATATGATTTAATATGTAAATTATTATTATATTTTGCAATGTATAATAAAATAATTCTTAATTTATAATTAATTAATTTCTTTCTTCAGATAATGCATTACGAGCAGATAAACGTAAAATGGTATCAGAAGCTGAAATACCTTTAGCTATATTACACTGTTCCCTACAAAAATATTGCAATCCAGCATATAAATTTGGAAAACTCTTAAAAAGATTAAAACCAAAATGTGACTCATCTAAAATTCTAAATCTTGATACACAAGATGTAGTATCTAATGTGAAAATATTACCAAAAATAATTTCTAATGTTTCAATAAACACAGATTTATCTATTGAAAAATCTAAACGTACAATAAAAATTATTCCTGATTCGTGTAATGATTTGAAAAGTCAAGAATTATTAAATGTAGATTTTAATAAACAATCTGTTAAAGAAAATGTAAAATGTAATAAATCACAATACATAAAAGAAACAAATACTTCTGATGATAATAAAATATTCATGAAAACAGATTTAAATGTCCAAGATCATAAATGTATAACAAGAATTATTTCCGAATCATCAGATGATTTTAATAGTCAAGAATCATTAAATGAGGATTTTAACAATACATCTATAAGAGAGTTAAAATGTAATGAATTACAATGTATAGAAGAAATAAAAAATAGTTTTAGTGACATACCAACAATAAATAAAAATATAAAAATAATGCAATCTAAACAAAATATAGTTAATATTCCTGAAACAAATCGAAATATTATTTCCGAATCATCATCTTTTTTAAATATATTATCAAAAAGTACACAACATTTTATGCAGAGTGAAAATTTACAAATAAAAAAAAATGAAAATATACAAAAATTTGAAAAATTCAAAGATTCAGTAATCAATAAAAAAATAAAATTAAATGAAGTAAATTCTGAAAGAGAAAACTTTTTAAGAAATTCTGAATTAAAAGAAATTAAATCAAATATAAATAATTATCAAAATTTTACCCAAACTCTTACAGATAATAAATCAGATGATATATTCGAAATAAATAATTCAAAAGATGAAAATATGGAAATACAAGTTGTAAACTTGCCATGCAAAAATTATTTTCATACAGATATAAATGATAAAAATTGCAAAATAATACAAACATTAGAAAAAAATCGAAAAAGATCTAAGAAAATATGTAAAATATTTAATGAATATGATATTGATGAAGAATTCACTGTATCTATTAGAAAAAAATTATGTGTAGAAAATGCAAATATAGAATTAATTACATTCAATGTAAGTTTTTCAGATGAATATAAATGTAATTTTTATGAACTTAGGTTTCATTATAAATATGCAATTTTTATTTTAAAATTTTAGGAAGAACAAAAGAATTCTAACACTTTAACAAAATTTCATTCATCATTTCTTCGAAATCATTTCCATGGTAAAACATTTAAAAAGGTAAAGTATAAAACATTTAAATAACTTTATAGAAGTGATTTTAAAGACATTAATATAGCTTTTATTTATTTAGGTTTATAACTTAATACCTAAGAAAAGGATAACTTTAGATGATATGTACGTATGGAATAAATGTGATATTACAAATATTTAATAAGATATTTCAAAATATTAGAAATTGAAAAAGAAATTACAAATAATATTATTTTTAATATTATGCATAATATAATTTTTAATTTTTAGTTCAAGTTAATTTATATTTCTTTATTAAAATAGTTTTGTGAACAACAAATTTTTGTATTAAATAATATTTTTTTATATCTATATTTCATACATACATTTATTTAATTAAATATTCTCTATATTTTATAGTTTATTTTATATTTCAACAAATATATAAAAAATGATTATATATTAAAAAATGATTTTGAAGAAAATTTAAATAAAATTTGAAAATTAATAATAATAATAATATATATACACAGAATTAATGTATAATAATATAAAATATAGTATAATTAACATAAAGTATTTGTCTATCTAAAAAAGAATACTTTTATTTTTACAGTGAATAATACCATTATATTATTTTTTTAGGTAATTTATTTTTAGATGCTATTTTATATATTAATTATTGTATTACATTTTTTTATAGGATATTAATTATTAAATATTAATTTTATAGGATAAATTATAAAGTAATAAAATTTATAAGATTTTATAAAAATTAGTGTCAAATTTCAGAAACATGTAATGTTCATTAAAACAAAAAAATATAGATCCAAGAACTATTAGTTTCAAAATTATTAAATTTTTGTTATTTTAAATTTATAATAATAGCACAAAAACATCTGAAACTAATTCAAAGAAATATCAATTGTATTAATACTATGTAAATAAAATAAATAAATATTAATAAATATTAATAACGCTTCATTCGTAATTCTAAAATAATGAACATGCGCTTCATTTTGTAAATCACATGGTAATATTAGAGAAACAAAACATTTATATTGAGGAATGAATCATACATATCTAAATTATAATATATTCATCAACATTTAAAAGAAATATTTATTATTAATTTCAAATTTTATTGTTAATTTCAATCCATATTAAGAGAGATATATTAAATAATTAATAAAATTTATTATAAAATTTTATTTTAAACAATTAAGAACAAAATCTTATATAATAATGAAAGTTTATTTATCAATGAATGAATGTGCGAAATCACAGAGATTCTAATGTTTCTGTTAATTCAAAGTTCAAAAGATTCAAAATAACAGTTTCTTTAGTCCAAATTATTCAATGAGTTCAAATGTTCTGATTTTTCCTCAAATTTTATAAATGCTTGTGTTTTCTGAAATCTCCACATTCATTTAAGAAAATATTCGGTATATATAAGGATAGATAAGTAGTCGATGACACGGGCGACCAGTCTCCTGAAACACTAATCTAAAAAAAATTGCTAAAATTAGATTGGAAGATTGTTAATTATTTTAATTTCAATCATTCTAATATTAGATATTTTCTGTTCTAATTTTTTTTTTTTATTTTACATTCTATGGATCCGAAAAATAAATTGTTCGATAAATATATATTACTGTAATAATGATTAATTCATCCTTTATACATTTTGAATGCATGATATATTTATTTTATTATATATATATTTATTTTATATATTATATATATATATATTTATTTATTTATTTTCAAAAACAATATAGTAATAATATAAGTAATAGTTCCATACTAATACATATATATCATGAATATATACATATAGATAGAATTCAATATATATAATATTAAAAAATTTTTATTAATTTTTATTAATATCTTGAAAATTAATTAATATCCAAAGCAAAAAATTTTACATTTAAAGTCTGCATTCTCTCTGCTTTATATAATTTCGGAAAACCTGATAAAATTTAAAATAAAGTTTTGAAAAGTAAAAATATTAACTTTAAGAATGAAAAGTAAAAAAAAATAATTATTAACTAAGAATTAAATTAAGAATGAAAAATAATTGCATGATTAATTTTTTAACAGTTTCTAACATTTATTTTTAAGAATGATTATTAGGAAAGCAAAAAAGATTACTATATTTTAAATTTAATAAAATTAAAAAAACTACTATATTTTGAATTTCTATATATAACATCATAAATAATACTGAAATTTTAATTATAGTTTTGTATAGTTTATACAAAATTTTACAAAATATTTACAAAACAAAAGTAAAAAAAATTAAGACTGAAAATTCTGGATATCATAATTATCTTTGTTAATTATTTTTCATTATTATCAAACGATATATATGCATTTTATGTACATTTGCATTTCTTCATATACAAAATGTTACAGTTAAATCAAACATTTAAATTATTTTCACTATTAGATTAAGAAAACAAAAATTTGAGACGTAGATATATGATTTTAGAATGTATAATGATATTATTTACTTATTTAATGACATAATTATATAAAAGTTCATTATCATTGTGAATGTTATTTTAAGATTATGTTAGTTTTTTGGATATTAATTTTTTTTTATTTTTTAATATAATGTTAATTAACATCAAGTTTAACCATTCTTATAATAATTATGCAAAATAATATATAGTATATCGATTTTTATAATCCTATATATTATTAAATTCAAAATATATATTCTAAAATAATATTTCTTAATTCATAATTTAACAGCTATTCAGTTTTAATTTCTAAATTATATTAATAAATTATATTAATAAAATTAATATCAATATCGAATCTATCGATATTTATTAATAAATTTCAATTCAATATCGATACAAAATTTTAAATACTTATATCATTTTTCTAATATTTTATTATTTTCGTTGTGGTTACATATACTAACGAAAAAATGTTATAAAATTTTAAAGTAAAATTTAAAATTTTAATTATAAAAATATATTATGTATATTACATTTGATTTTTTGAAGTAATATTATAATTACAGTAAAATACCAAAATAATTTGAAGTAAATTAAATAATATTTGAAGTTAAGAAAAATTTTAGAATATACAATTTTAGAAATATACAAAAAAAGATCTCAAAAGTATTATTTTTTTAATATTTTTATATCAATATTTCACTTTTGACTCAAATACATATTGAAGTCACTTTTGCATAACATTTATATACATATATAACATATATTTCAATAATTTTCAGTTTTAATAATGTTATTTATTTTTTTTATTTTGTTTTGTTATTTATTTTATAATTTTGTTTAATCTTATTAAATTATATCCGTAAATAATGAACTTTAATTGATTGAATTTTTATTTATATATTATATTTACATCAAAATTCCTTATTTGGATTGATTAACAATTATCAATCTTCATTAAATAGCGAAGAATTACAATAATAATTTTAATAAGTTTAAAAATCAATAATGTAAAACATTTGATGAATTTTTTAATTTCAGTTCTTTTAAATATATTTCTATTTCATTTGTTAATTATTATATATTATTTAGGAAACTAATATTAGTGACATAAATTTTGCATTTTTTAATAATTGTTTAAACTCTTTTTCGTATAATACATCAGATATATATTCAGATTTGATATTTTTTTTATTGACATATAATTGTAGAAAATGTTTAGCATTTTCATCATGAATTTTATTAATTTATAATATATCGCGAATTCATATCTTTACTACAAATATCTTTACTAAAATTATTTAAATTAAAAATTATTTTTAAATAATTTTAATTTTTCATATTATTTATTATTATTATTATTATAACAAATTTATTTAATTTTTATTGGTTTTTATAATGCAATAAATTTTATATAATCTTTATTTATATAAATCTTTTATTAATAACTTTTTTTATCTTTTGCAGCTATTACAATTTTAAAATTAATTCATTAATTTTATTTCATGTTATTGATAATTTTAAATCTTTGTTATCTATTTGATTATAATATTTTTTTATTTTCATTCGCTTAGATATATGTAAATTTTGTATTATAATTCTATTTTTTAAAATTCTATTTTGTATTATACAATCAAATATTGCATTTGCATTTTCAAACATTTATATTAATATAGTAATTTAATATAGTAATTTAATATAGTAATTTATATTAGTATAATATAATATTTTCATAATTATTTTTGCTTTTTCTACAATTTTCACTTCCTTTTTATTTAAAAAAATTGCATATATTGATAACTGAAATATATGGCATATAATATATAATGATCTAATAATACTAAAATTCATTTTTAATTTAAAATTTTGAAATATTTAATATCATTTAATATCATTTTCTTTTTTTATATATGTTATATATTATCTCAATAAATATTAATTTTGCAATTATGTTTTTAGCAGTACTTTAACAGTTTTCTTTTCCTTGTTTTTTATTTATTAATCATATTGTTTTCAACACTTCATTGTTAACTGTAATATATATTTATTTTTTTTGTAATATGAAATTTATTGTATTCATTATAATATTTTTCGAGTATTCAACAATATATGTATATTTATGAAATAATTCAACAATATCTAATATAAAAATTAAAAATATAATTTTTCAAATTTTAAAAATTAAATATTTATCATATATTAAAAGAAAGAATGTCCCATATATGTTGCAATGTTAATTTCAAAATATATAATTAATTTTCTTATTTTAATATTTTGCTTGATATATTTATCTTTTTTCTATAATGATTTTGTAAAAAAATGTGTATATAATAATGCAGCTTCAATAAATAGTAATATCAATTATGAAAAATAAATAAAAATAAATAAATTTTATAACCTTCAAAAAACGATATAAATCTAAGAAAAAAGAATTATAATCGGCTAACAATTATTATATTATTATATTATTATCTGTTTTAATCAAATTATATAATAACATATACTATTATATAATAACATATACATATAACTATTTTTAATAGTTTTAACCAATCATTTTCGAAATTGATTCAAGCCCCGATTCTTCGATATAAAATATAACTTTATTGATTATAGTAATAGAAAAAATATAATATAACTTTATTGATTTGTAATAGAAAGAATATAATAAATAAATAATAAAACAAAACAAATTTGATAATACCATTTATACAATAGTACAACATACAGTGTATTAATATAATATGTAAAAACAGGTATGTTCATATCTACAGAACTATTAAATATCGAGACAAAATAGCTGCCAGTAATATAACTAATAAATATTAGAATATTACTCTTCTCCGATTCTGTTATATTACTATCTACTGATTTGTTTCAATATTTAATAATACTGTTAACATTAAAGAATTTTCTTCCGACATGTATAATAGAGACTTAGAATATATAACATCTGTGTATAATACTTATTATGTATATACATATGTATGTATATTATGAAATCTTAATTTAAATTTAATTAATATATATATATAAAAAAAATATTAGAATAATTATTAGCTATCTTTGATAATATATATTTAAAATCATTAAAATGTCGATATCTTTTTTTTACAATTAACAAATTATTATATAATATTTAATTATGAAATATGAATCCAGCATAAAATATTTTGCTATTTAATAAATATATTTCATAACATTTATTTATTATAATGTATGTATATAAACATATTATATACATATTTAATAAATATATAAAAATGTATTATATATTATATAAATATATTTAAAAATGTACTTACTTTTAAATGGTTCTCGACCAGCTATTGTATATGCTGGTGAACTATCTATTCCATAATTTGTTAATTTTGATATATTATACTGAGGTCCAGGTCCAATACTTGGTATTTGAATTTCTGTCCGAGGTCTTATAGTATATGCAGGACCTCTTGGTCGAGATAAACAATGACCTTCATATCCAACTAAAGTCTGTAATTTATATATAGGAGCAGGACCTACACACGTGTATAAATTTTTAATTATAAATAATAATTATATAATTAAATTATATGTATATATTTTAATTAAATTGAATAAACAAAAATATTATTAATTTATAATTATTATTTCAATTGATAATAATAATTATAATTGAAAATTATTCGCATTATTTTAATAATATTTTGTAACATTTAAAATATTAGATTAAATTATAAATTATTTTCGTTTTTTTTTTACATTTCTTTTTTTATTTTAAAATTTACTATATTAGCTTATTATATATTTTAACTTATATAATTTTATTATAATCTAATATTCATATATAAATAATATATATAGTTAATATGTATAGTTCATATAGTTTTTAAATATATCTACATAATTATTTGATAATTATAAGATTATCTTTTTTATTTTTTATTTAATAAAAAAATTTAAATAAATGTACAAAATTTTAAAAGACACATATGATGAATGTAAATCTATCTAGATTTTAAATAAAACTATATTTTTAATAGTTAATAGTTACAATATATATTTTTCAAAATACAATATTTATATTTATTTAAATTCCTTAAAAAATTGTTCAATATTCAGGAATTATTATATGCTTATTTTCTCTATTCAAATTAAAGAAGAATATATCAAAGAATAATCGTAAACATCAATATAATAGTTTATTAGATATCTAAATAATATTTTTATTTCAAAGATTTTATTGATAATTTATTAATAGAATCTTTTTTAATTCTAACCTTCATATTATTTATTTATATTAGACATTAATTAAAAATAATAGATTAATCTTCTGATTAAATTTTATTTTTAAGAAACTCGACATAGAAAAAATATTAAATCTAATGACTTGTATGACAAAAATATCCTAATTTTTTCTCTAATAACAAATGAAACATATTAAGCATTTACTGAAGATAAAAATCTCAAGATTATAATCATTATCAATATTCATTATCTATAATATGTTGAATAAAATATTTTATAATTTTATTTTATAAATTTTTAAATATATTGATAAAATAAAATCATCATGATAACAATCGAATCAATTTTTTAACTTTTAAAAAAAGTTTTATAGACATTCAATAAAAGAAGAATTTAAATAATTTAAATGAAATATATATTTCGAAAGAAAAATATATTATATTTACAATATAATACAAGTTGGAAAATTTGTGAAATTTAAAAATAGATACTTTTTGAAAAAAGAAAGAAAAAAAAATATTTCAAATTTAAAAGTTTCAAATTTCAAGAGAATTTTAAAAATTTCGAGATCTCATAAAGTTTCGAATTTGAGTTCTGTGAATCAGTAGAAATCAAATTTTGATCTATCTCAATTTCTATTTTTTTTTTAATATATTATACATATATATATAATTATAGTTTTATAACTATTTATAACTATTTATAATCGATATGTGTGTTTGTTCATCAATTTTTATGTTTTTTTACTTCTATGCTTAAAATCGATCTTCCAAAGATTTTCTATTCTTAATATTTTGAATATATTATAATCAATTATAGAAAAGAGAAATTTCGCAATGTATAAAATATACAATTACTAATTATAAAATATATATGCAATTGCTAAATTAAGATTTTATTAAAGTATTAATAAATCAATAAAAAAATAACAAAATATTTAAAATAGTTATAATATATATAAAAAAAAATTAAATAATAAAATGAATTCATCAAAAATTCATAGAATTATAGAATAGAATAAAATAATAGAATAAAAAATAAATTCAAGGAATCGATATACTTCATTTTTCATAACTACAAATCATCATTTTATTTTTCTGTCTTATAATTTAATCATCTTATAATTAATCATGATCTAAATACAAAATATAACAAAAATCAACATTAACTATTATAACTGCACATCTATTAACTTATTATATATTTTAAAACTATGTTAAATTAATCATTCATTCAAATAATATAAATAAATCTCATATAAAATTAATATATATAATCATTAATAAATATAAAATCATGAATTATTAAATATAATTATGGAAGATATAATTAAGCTTAAATATTACAAATTTTATTTTATTGATATGAACATGATTATTTTATGATAATATTTTATAATATATAAATATAAATATTTATATTTCGTATAAAAATCTTACCTTTTATCATACAACTTAACAACTTTGGTTCATTTTCTTTATTGTCCATTTTTATAATGAAGAAAAAATATAATAATAACAAATACAAAAAATAATACAAAAATACGACATAACATAAAAAATAAAAACTATTAATAATCTGAAATTTGAATGAAAGAAATATAAAAGCCATATTCAGAGTAATTAAATTCTTCATTCATTAATTATTATATCATTTCTTACAATAAATTTGATAAAATTAAAATTAAAAATAATATATAATATATAATGATATTTTTTTGAACTAACATTTTTTTTACTTTAATTTAATATATTAATATATTAATATAATTTAGTATATACTTCTTCATGGAAAAAAATTTGTATCGATCATAGAATTACAAAATATATGATTCTATTTAAAAAAGTTAAATTACTTTAATAACTTTTATATATCTTTTAAAAATTTTCTTAAAAAAAATATTTTTTTAGATGATATTTATTTCATCATTCAAATTTAATATTTTTTAATATTCAAGAAATATTATATAAATAAATATATATTATAATTATGTATAATCATTTTAATCATGTAAAATAGAATTATTTATTTATTTTTTTATAAATTATTTGTAATATATGAATTTATTTAAAAGATTAATTTATTTTAAAAATTCTTTCTATTCAAAAATTAATTGGAAAATTCTTTCTATTCAAAAATTTGATTAGTGAATTTTTATATATTACTTTAAATTTTAACAAATTTAACAATTATTATTTTTATAATTTTTATTTTTTTTTTTTACAATTTAAATTTTTTTTTATCATATGTTATATAAAATTATTATTTTATAAATTATATGTAATATACAATTTATAATTATATATAATGTATAATTACATAAATGAAGTGTATTAAGTTTACGATATAAAAATACAAAATATGTTAAGAAGTATAAAGTTCAGCAAAGAAAATGATATACATATTCTCTTCATGAGATACATGTATAATGTCTCAAAAGAAAAAACAAAATGTGGGAAAGCTTAACTGAAAATACCTGAAATAATTTCAAATAATTTTTTCTCTTACAAAAATTCTTATTCGGCTTTGTTTGAATAATTAACAAAAAGTATTAACATTTTATATATAATTACTTATATCATTATTAGTTTTAATTTTTAATTTTTTATTCATGATTTATGATTTTTATATTTTATAAAATCATTATTCGTCAGTAAAAATGGAATTTTTATTAAATATATTGTCAATTTTTTATTCTTGGTTTATAAATTTCACAATTAAGAATGTTAAAATTTTTCGTTTAAATGAATTATTATTAATAATTTTATATTAATATTAATCCTATTAAATTATTCTGAAAATCGTATTATTCATTTAGAAATGTCATATAATTGTTTATTATAATTGTATATTTTGAAATATTGAAATACTTTATTTTTAATATAATTTCTCTACCAAATTGAAAAATTTATAGCAATATTGGATCTTTTATAGAGTAAGAACAATCATGAAATGTTTCAATTAGTTCAAAATTACTAAACAATAGAATGTAAGTTTCGAAAATAGAACACTTGGGTCAAAATCTGATAACAACTAAAACGTTTTTTTCAGATTTCCGATGCCAAGATTAGAAAAATTTGTACTAAGTAAATCTGAGACAAGATTCATTATTAATTCTGCATCAAAATTATATTAATATATTCAAATTTAATATTTTGAAAAATTGAAAAAATTAAATGAATTATTTCTTTATTTCATTTTTATCATTATTATTATTATTTTAAAATTTAATCAATTTCATACTTATATGTTAAAATATATATATCTATTTTTAAAGCGAGTCATAACTGGAGATGAAAAGTGAATCGTTTAAGACAATAAACGAAAAGATCGTTAAACGAAAATGATCATGGAGAAATAGAGATGAATCGGCACTTCGAAAGCCAACATTCATAAAAAAAAAGCTCTCTGTTTGGTGGGATTTCAAGGATTTGTTTTTTTTAGCTTTTATCTGAAATTGCATAATTCGAAAGTATATTGCAATCAATTGGACAAATTAAACAATTACATCAAACAAAAGAGATCTGAATTAATTAACAGAAAAGGTATAATGTTTTATCACGATAACGCTAGACTTCATTGAATTTAATAACTCGCCAGAAATCGTTAGAGCTTAGATAGAAAATACTACTGCATCCATCATATTGCCAGATCTGGTACCCTCGGATTTTATCATCTATTTCGATCTTTACAAAATTTTTTAGATGGTAAAATGTTTTTTTTTCAAATTTCAAGTGAGGATATCAAAAACCACTTGGATCAGTTTTTTGCAAATAAAGATCAGAAGTTCTACGAGCATGGAATCATACTTCTATCTAAAAGATGGCAACATTGACCACAATTGTCAATATGTAATTAAATAAAATACATATATGCTATTAAAAAAGTGTCTTTCATTATCATGAAAAGAAATGAAATTACTTTCCGAACATTCCAATATTTCTTTAAAAAAGGTATTAGAGACCTTAGATAGAAAATGAAATAATTTATAGAAATTATAAATTCTTTTAATATAAATTTGTATAATATTATATATATATAAATTTGTAATATATTAAATTAAAGTAAAGTAAAACAATTTCAGTCAGAATATTTACTTGCGTTTTTCTATAAAGTATATCAATTTACATCCATTTCTAGCTTGATTTTGTATTTAAAAAATAACATACATATATATCCATGATGCAATCGAAGGATTCAAATCAAATTATTAAAAATTCTTACACAGAAAATTCTTACACAAAAAAAAAAAATTTTTAGTCATTGAATTGACCTATTAAATTACAAATGATCAGCTGATTGTGATCGCGAAATGAATTTGAAATGAATTTATATTACTCATTGAATAACGAATAAATTCGATTTATTCTTACATGAATAGCAACTAGTTTATTCGTTATACGTGAAATGAATATCTTATGTATTATATAAGATATAAGAATTCAATATTTTTCGATAAAAAAATATTTATTATATTCAATATTTTCTCCAACACATATTATTTTTACATAGATTTATTTGTTCGAGTTCGTACATAGCACGTACATTACGGTTACTAGTTACTTTGACTAATTTGCGCAATCTATGATTAATCAATATTTTTTGTCAATTAATATTTAACAAAACCAAAACAAAAGTTTTTACAAAGGAAAATATTGAAATTATTTTAAGAATCTTCAATTACTGACGTAAATATACGTAATTCTCATTTTTGGAACAGTCTGTAAGGTTGAAGAATAAATCTGAATTTTAATAAACTTAATATTCCGTGTTAATCCGAAATTCTAATTTTTCGACTAACAATCAAAATCCAGTAGATATACCTATTTCAAATTCATTTTTGTAATTTCGTATAACATAATAAAAAACAGTGATTCAACTAATGCAGAATATGTATGCCCAAATCATCTGTGAACAACAATAGGTCAACAAATTTATCAAAAAAAAATCCAATTCATAAAAATTCAGTGCCCAAAGAAATCAGTAAATATCCGTTCAAATAAACTACAATAATTAGCAATTTGGAAGTAACTACGAGTTACTACGAATATTGTAAGTTTAATAATTAAATTTAATAATCCGTAAACAGTTACGAGTTTCTATAACACAAGTTAGGTTATACTAGATTGCTCAATGTGATTATTTTTATCTTTATTTTGCTTATCTGATGATGAAATAATATATATAACAATTGACAGATTTATTTTGCAAAATGAGCAATTAATAATAATCTGAGTAATGATTTTCTGATTAATTATATTAAATTGCAAATGATAAAAACTGATTGAAAATCGAAATATAAATAAATATATTCGATAAATATATATATAATATATCCACATATATCCACGATATATGTATATATCCGTAGAGAAAAAGAAAATATAATTACGAATTCATCTTTTATTTTTTACTTTTCTTTAAATAAAAAATTATTATTTATCTTTAACTTTTTTTAAAGTTATCTTAAAATAATTCATGAATTTAATAAAAGAAAAAAAAATAGGTTTTCTTGGATTAATTTCTTGAATTTCGCATTTAAATGACTAACATTATAAATATATTCATTATAATACATAATATTGTGCTTGCAAAAAAAAAAATATATATATAAATTAGAAAATTAAATGTGTTTTATTTGTTAAAACTTCTAGAACATTTATAAAGAGTTATATTATATATATATTATTATATTATATTATATATATATATTATATTTATCGATGCATATGGAGTTGATTTCAATTTTACGTTTATAAAATCTTGTGAAACCATCACTGTTTGTCTATTTGTTTTATACATATATCATGTCATGAAGCCAAATCAGTAAGAGATAAAACTTTTTTATTCAGATTCTGATGACGAGGACGATTATAATATTTTGCTTTTTGAAAATTTTGAATAATTTCAAAAAATATCATGTAATTGTTATTAAATATTGTTAATAATGTTTATAATAGTAAACAAATGCATACAATAATAATAAAAATTCATTTTTAAAAATGAAACGGCTTTTTCGATAACATTAAGCATCAAAGCTCAAATTTAAATTTAAGTGATTTTAAAAATTTAAAAAAATTTATATTTAATGCGAGAATAATTTTTATAACAAAAATATGAATAATGTCATATTTTGAATTCAAGTTAATATCATTGACTTTAATACGAATAACGAACGATTATAAGTAAATATATAAGTATATATGTAAATAAAAGTTATGATAAAAGTTTAATTTTGATTATTCAATGTCAAATTAAAAATAACTATTTTATTAATACAAAATATCAGTTATTTGTAAATTAAATAATTTATATTAAACGCGTAAACACGTATATGAAAATTTCCATGATTGAATTTGTGATCCAACATGGCGAATCAGTGTTTTAAAATCATATTTTAATAGTATTGTTATTAGATCATATTATATAGATTCATATCAATTATTTCATCATACAAATCGTCATGAACGAATATTTATCTTGAAAAGTGAATATATTTTAAACTGATTTTATGATTTCAATACATGAATTTCAATACATGTTTCAAGTCATGAATTTTAATCACGAAATCACAAACTATATATATTATTTGATTTGCACAAATGATATTCAAAAAACATCGTATAATCGATTCTAGCTTCGTTAGAAAAATTTCAAGACAATAGTTGGACAATATGTTGCAATAAGCACTACTTTATACAGTTATAGTATATAGTATACAGTTTACAATCTCTCTTTATTTTGACATAAGTGATTGTCAATATTAAATGCGATGTTTTTTTTTTATCTGTAATAAACTTTTATCCAGATAGCGAATATTTAATTATCTTATCGACACTAGCATTTTTCGCACTGATTCAATTGCTGTGACGTTAAATCAACTCGTTTTATTTAAAAACGAAATAAATCAACTTACTACTGATAACAAATCAGAATAATAATTTTGTTTAAGAGAAATATTGTATATTATATATTGTATAAGAAATTTTTTATATTCATTATAAAAATCATTATATAATAACATTTCAATATAGAAAGGCTATCAAAATATAAATTCCTTTTTTTAATTTTCCTCGAATATGTGATTATCGAAAAATCGATCCATATACAGATAAATGCATATAAGAAGTTCAAAATTGAAAGATATTTAAATATATCACATAATTTAATCTTTTCTAAAATATAATTTATCGAGATTCAAAAGAATCGATAAATAATAGAATTTTATGTACTTTTCCTATGATGGACATCTACAATATGTTTCGTAAAAGAAATATATTTCTCTAGATTAAATGATAAAAACTTTTTATTCTTAAATATAGAATCCCTTAAAATACAAGTGAAATACGAGTTCTAATTGGACAAACTGAAATATGATAAATATAATAAACGAATTTTGATAATTTAAATTATAATTCAAATGTATAAAATCACAAATTTGTAACATAATAATGATGGAAAATTCTTTTCTTAATTGTTTCGAACAATTTTTCACACATGATAATAAGTAATGCGATAAAAATCTAATAATTGTTTTTTCTTAATTTCTTAGTTTCTCAATTTCTTGATTTTTCAAATTCAAAACTATGCGATTGAATTTCTCTTATATCTCGCAGCCTAATTAATTATTTGACTGTTTCCGAAATATGTCGCCCAAATAGCGCAATAAACGCACAACAACTCGTACACGCAATGAATATAATAACTTATACAATCACTAATAATGATATATCAACGTATATATTGAAATATATTTTTATTCTTTCAATGCAATATCAAATACAAATTATCCAGATATATTCCAAATTAATATAGAGAACAGTGCGCATTCTTTATAAGTGTGATTCTTAAATAGAAACCATTTGTTTTGCAAATATCAAACATAGTTGATTCTTTCTTCATCAATTTGAATCTTTAATCTTTCTTATGATATAAAATAATCTATTATAATAATAAGAAATCTAAGAAAAACAAAAAACATTAATATATTTTACAATGACATATATCACATGTATAAAGTGGCTAGTGATATAATCAATGATTCATCAAAAAAATAAATTGAAAATAAAGAATAAAATTTTTTCATACGAAACTTTGTTTTCGAACTTTAAATGCGCCGAATATTGTATTTGATTATGTCTTATTTAACACATGTCACTTTATTCTCTTTATTCAGATTTATATTTATTATAATAAATAATCAAGAATCCAATAATAAAATAGAATATTAATTTACAATAAATTTTATTGTTGCAGAATTTGTGAAAAAAAAATTTTTTTTATATTCTCAATACATTTTTTGATTAAAATTATTTTCCGATTCTATTAATTACCAATCATATTGTATAATGATATATATTTACTTATATACAATACAATATACAAATTTACTTATATACAATTATAAATATATTTTTCTTTCATAATTGTTGATTTGTATTGAAATCAATTTGAAAAAATTTCTTATGCAGCTAAAATAATTTTTTTATAGTTTATAAATACATCATTAAGTTTCTCAAATTATATTTTATCAAGTTGATCTGATGTCATGGACAGTTGATGTCATAATGCGAAAAATGTTTGAATAATTTGAATAAAACGATTATAATTTGAATATTTGTTAGAGAAGAATTAACTAAAGATATATATTATATATAATATAAATTAAAAGAAATATGTATTATCGTCGCATTTAATATTGATAATTGTTTTGTTTCAATGTACCGTTTAAAGTTTGGTGATTATTGTAATTCATCAACAGATACAATATCCTTAAAATAATACTGTCATGTTTCTAAATCTCTTCCAAAAATCAGAATCATGCATGATATTCTTTGAATACTATTTACATAAATTGAATAATATATATAATTCGTAATTCCATATATTAAAATTTTTCACTGAAATTACAAATTCGGTTTAAAATAGATTCATTCAGATAAATGTTTGTTCATAATATTTGTAACGCATAAAAATACGATTTTGAAATACTAATTAAAAGACATTCTCAAATTCGATATATAATATTCAATATATAAACTTTCATATACATATATTTACACATTTAAATTATATTTATAAATAATTGATATTTTGCATTAACAAATAATTATTCTTGTTTTTAATATTCAATATATTCAATAATTAAAATTTAATTTTTCATCATAAAGTTTTATCTATTCGCGATATTCGTTCATTTTTTACATCAAAGCTGACTAATGATGCTAATCATTTGAAAGTATTTCTGATATAATTTATATTTGTGTTATAAAAATTATTACATAAAACTTTTTTATACACACAAATTTTCTTTATCTTTAGAAAACATTTGATATAAAATTTGCACTAAATATTTTACATAGAAGTAGATTTTTAAAAATCACAGTTGGCACTAATGTCAAATTTTCGATTTTTAAAAATATTATTATTGACCATATTTATTAATTATCTTAAATATTATGTAATTATTCTTTGAAATCTACCATTCAAAATTTTCAAAAATTGCAGAAAATTTATAATTATTCTCATTAAAATGATAGAACTGAATAAAAAAGTAAATAAAAAAGTTTTAATCATTCTTTTCAATTTAGTTTCATGATACATAGTTGTATAAGATAAATACACAAAAGCTTACAAGATAAGATACTAAATAAGAAATCAAGCTCGCATATCGAAATATTTCCTTATATAAATATTCTATAAATTATTCACATATTAAGGAGATTTCCACAAATTAAAAGTTTTATTTTCTTTAACATAAGATTATCCCACAAATTCCAGTTTATATACAATTACTTCTCTGATAGACATGGACTACTCTGCATCAAAAATTATATATAATAGGGATCTACGATTTTTTTCCAATGTTATATTCAATATCAATTAAAAAATAATTTACATTTAATTTACATTACATTAATATAATGTTAGAATAGGATTGCATAAGATAAACTTCATATCTTTTATTTTTTATTTTATAAATCTTAGATCTAAAAACACTTGCATCGATAATATTGTAATTTATTTTATTCATTATTCATTTTTTACATAAAGCGATCCAATAAAATGACTTGACTTGCTATATTTTGTCGAATGGAATATTTTTTTTTAAATAGAATTTTCTTTACACATTCACGCGAACGAAATGATTGTATCATATCGCTGATGCATATATTTAAAGAAGTAAATATATATAATAAATTTATATATAATATAAAATAATCATGTTGCATTCTAAAAAACTTTCTTATTGCTGATTAATTGTTCCTTCCATAATTAAACTGTAAGTTTTCTTTAATTCTTTCAACATGATTAGATTTTTATGTACTTATTTTCAAATTTAATTTTATCATAAATTTCATAAAATATAAATAGTTTTATTCTTTATGATTTATCAGATTATTTATTAGATTATATATGCAATTTATAAACAATCATAGGATAATAAATACATTATTTATTTAATTATATTAATTATATTAATATAATTATATTATATATTATATTAATATATAATAATAATATTAATAATGTATATTATAGATCCTGTTCCTAAATAAGTATTAATAAAAAAAATATTATCAAAAGTATATAATTTATATTAAATTAATATTACAATTTACATTAGATAAATCCAAAAATTTGTCTCATATAATAATAATATAATATAATAATATTATGTCTATAATATAAAACATGTTTAATACTATATTTCTTATAAAATAGACAATATATAATTTTTTTTCAATATAAATGTATTTTTTTAATTTGTTGTCATAATGTAAATAATTTTAAAATCAAAAATTGGTTTTATCATAATATTCTTTAAAAATAAAAAATAATCTACTGTAAAATTATTAAAATATATATTATCCTAATTGTGACGAAAAGAAGAAAAGAAAAAAAAAAGAAAAAATATTTACATATATTTTAATTCCATTTTTTCATTATAATAATCATTAAAAAATAAAAATCATTATAAAATAAATTAATCATTTGTAATAAAAAATGTAATGTCGTATTGAAAAATTAATATCATATTATCTGGTAATTTTTTTAATTCAAATTCAAAATGCTTAACTTAATTTCCGTCTCATATTATTCAATATCATTATATATTGGAAAGTTATTAAATTTTCTTAAAATAATAATTATTCAACATTTATCATTAAATAAATTAATAAATTATGCATCAAAATATATCATCAATCGATTATTCTATTATCCAGTAATCCTTGTAATAAATATCGAAAAAAGTCACAAATAGAAAAACATAATTATTATAAAATAATTCCAAATTAATGCTTCAAAATATATTTATTATTGAATATCATTATATTATTACATTATTATTCGTTTTGAGTAAATTAAAATTAAACGATTGAAATCTGATTGAAAAAAAAGAAAAAAATATCAATTTTTTTTCAATTTGAATTTCTAGAATTGATTTATTATTTACTTTTGTTTTCAACTTTAAAGCTGAGATAAATTATTAAATTCTGTCGTGAAATTCATTATAATTTTAATTATAAATAATGAAAATATAATGAAATTCATTATAATTAAAATTGAAAAAAAATTTATTAAAATCCATTAAAATTAAAAAGAATATATTCAGAATATTCATTATTTTTATATTCATATATTCATTATTATCTAAATCCATGATAATTGAATCATTAATTTGACATGAATTTGTGACAACTTTGATACATTACTGAAATGTTTCAACTAATATTTCAAAAATTCTAGTTTTAAATGTTTGATCAGGAAATATAATCACTATATTCATTATATATTCATATTTAATAAATAATGATATATTTATTATTTAAAAAAAGTTGATCCAAAAAATGTGTAGATTAAAGTGTGATGAAGTTACATTGAACATGACATATATACTCTATGATACTATTCTTTCGAAGATATACATAAATCATATTTTTTTCCTTTAAAATATTTTCAAGCAAATAATGATTCAGAAATTATTTTGTATATAATTATCTAATTTTTATTGCATTTTGTAATATTCAATATAGTATATGTATAATATATAGTATATGTATAGTATATGTATATGTATAGTATATGTATAGTATATGTATAATATAAGTATAATATAATATATAATATAAGTAAGATAAATGTTACTTCACAGTTAATTCATATATATAGAGAATAATACAGAATAATACAGAATAATACAGAATAATACATTCATATACAGAATAATTCATATATATAACATGCAAGACACTATTAGAAATTCAAAATAATTTTTATGAAATTTTTATATTAATTGTTTCATTATAATATTTACATGGCACTTAAATTAAAATAATATATTAATATTACAATCTGTTGTATTTACGTAGAAAATTGTTGCAAAATGAACTGTAAGTCAAAAACAAAATATATTTCTTTTTTTATTTTAATATGCTGAATTAGTTTTTAATTTATTGTACTTTCTACATATTTTAATACATCCTGCATAATAATGATATAAATATATAAATATAAATATAATATAATATAAATAAATAATATCCTTATTATTTATAATATTTCAAAATATAATATCTTAATGGTAAAATTAATAAAATTTTGATAGTTTTGATTTCGATTATTCATTATTTATTATAATATTTATATATATTATAATATTTCCTGTATCTAGTGAAGATCAAGAATATTTTCCTTTTAATTACATTTAGAAATTCATTCAATATAATTTTGTTAGAATCTCTTTTATTAAAATTATGTGCAATGTCTTTATCTGAAATTATACAATTAAGTATTTGCAAAATTTCTTCATTAACTTATTACTTACATTTATCACTATTTTAGATTATTATCTTATATTCTAGAAAAAATATTTTTTAATTTTCTATTATATAATAGTGATAATTTTAATAAATATATATTTATGTATATATTTATTATTAAAAATAATATATATAAGTATATTATACATATTTTTTATATTTAATAAATTTAATACGAAAAACTGTAAAATTCTATTATCTGGCAAAACAAAATATTAAATATTAATTAATCTAATTAAATTAAAACATTATTCATCAAAATATTCATAAAAATTAAAAATTCATCATATGTTAGAAACAAATGGATCTGTTTTTAAGAACAAATAATATGCGAACAAATTTACAATAATCATCGTATAATATACGATGAATGGAGAATATAGTTTTAGACTTATGTTCAAAATTCATTGGAATTTAATGAAACTTTCTAAATCTAATATAAAAAATGTTAGATCATGATCTAATTAGAATATCTATATTATATATTTAATTTTCAGTAATCTATAATCTATAACGATTGTTATTTTCATTTGAACAATTAGAGAACTAAGATTCGAACGTTTAATTAATTTAAGGTTAATCGAAGGTTAAATTACTTTATAATAATTAATTTATTAATTAAGTAATTAAATTTTTTCAATTTGCTTATCAAGCTTATTTTTATGAATCTATGGATAGAAATAATTTTTTGCTTGAATTAAAATTTTATCGATCATAGAAATAGTATAGAAATAGTATAATTCTTATTAATAAATTTCTAATTTTAAATGAGATATATCGTTATTATTTTATTATATAATGTAGAATATATAATGTATTTATTATATAATTTTCTACAAATTTCTATAATGATATAGTTCTCTCCTAAATTCAATTCGATCGAATTGAAAGTTGATCGTCTAGTATACATCAATTCTATTTATAGAATTTATTTTTTATTTTTGTAATAATATTATAGAATATTATAGATATGTAAATAAGTGGAAATTAATGAAATATTTCAGAGATTAGGATAATTTTTTTTACAGAAATGTTAATTATTATAACAAGTACAATATTATATTAGAATAAAATTATTTTTGTTTAATTATCGTGAAGTTATTATCCTTTCCTAAATTATATTATAGATTTACTAATTTTATTGAAATTATTACATTCATGGATTCATATAATTGACAAAATAACAAAAAATAATTGAACAATATTCGAAATATTAGAAATTGGATAATCAATATTAATACCATGAATACAAAAGAAATTGTTCTTCAAAAAAATAGTGTGGACATTAAATATTTAAAAATAATCTATGATCTTTTTATAACTTCTATTTTATCTATTGTTTGAATTGACATATCGATAATATCTATGATATATGAAAATATGATAATCAGTTATCATGCATGCTAGATGATTTAATTTGTGAAATGACTGTACTAAAAATTTCTATGAAAAATTAAAAATTTTAGAACTTCATCATCAACATTAAAATTTTAAAATATAAAATTGCTTGATTATTGAAAAATTTATGGAAATCTGAATGAATTAAATTTCATAGTAGCATCGTTCATTAAGATCAAAGAGAATTATTGAAAATTATTAAGCATTAAGAAAATTTAAAGATTGTATTATTAAACAAAAAATTCTATCAGCGTTTTTCCTTGATTTCGTGAATAATTGAAAATAGGATTTAGGAAATTATTGATTGAATTAGAATCTATATGTGTGTATTATTTTAATGAATAATAATTTAGAGTTCAAATATTGTATATATAGAAAACTAATAGTTTTCTATATTCTTCAATTAGATGGTTAAAATTTTTACATCTTGATTATTTGGTTTTTAGAATAGAAATGTTTCGATTTAATTGATTGAAATTTACATAAATAAATAGCTTTAATCTATTTTGATTTTTAACATTTATTTATTCTTTATTTGCAAATATTATATTTTAGGATGAAGTTATTATATTAAATATAAATAGCAAATATAAAAAAATCTTTTTTTCTGTTAAAGTTATAAAAAGGTCATTATTAATTTACAACAATTTATAATATTAATATTAATATAATTAATATTGATAATAATATAATAAAAATATTTAACATTCGAGGCATCTGGAAAAACAAATAATAGATAAAGCGATTCAAATAATTTGTTAATAAAAACTATTCGTCCAATCATAAGTTATCATTTGTAATAATTACTTAGAAATGACTTCCGATTTTAATGATTGAAATATATTGTGAATATCATTATTTTGAACAATTTTTTCCTATATATGTTATCATGGCTCGATTTAGTTCCTAAGATATTTACAAAAAATTTTTGATAATAAAGTATAAAATATAAACTAAATATTTTATTAAACTATAAATTCCACTTTAAAAATATCATTGCTTAAATTTGGATATTTAATACATATTCCAAATCATGCTTTATCAACAATTTGCAAAAATATAGATATAACATATGCAATAAAATCATAAAAATATAAATGATAAATTAATTGCATATGATAAATTAAATGATAAAATTATTAATAGTTAAGAAATATATTGAAAGAAATATTTATTGCCATTAAGCAATAAATCAATTAAACCTAACCTGACTATCTAATTTAACCTAATCTATAACTCATTAATTTTTTTCTTTATTGTTTAGATTACATAGGAATATAATCATCGTTAAATAATCATTAGTTCACATCAGAATGAATATTTATAATGTAAGTTTAAGAAAAATTTTTTATGAATATTTTGGAAATTAAAATCAAATGATAACATGAAAAGTTATTTAGAATAATGATTTTAATTTTAATTCATATTTCAAGGATATCGAAATTTAAAAAGGCTATATATACTCTTAAATAAATATTTCATTTATTTATATATTATAAATATTCACGAGGACAAAAAATTTTTTTAATAGAATTACGAAACAATATGCTTAAATATTTAATGAATTTAATGAATTATTCCATTAATTGATCAAATCGTTTCTTATAAATATAATAGCAGCTCTGAAATGTTAATTTATATAATTTATATATAATTTAATTGACTAAACAATTTAATTTCTTACTTTGCCGACAATTCTATTTTAATTTCTACTTCAGTTTTATAGATTATAAGTTGCAATATTAAAATTTTTCAAAAAGCAAATTTTTTATAAAAAATGAAGGTCCACGTACATATATATAGTATTTTACAAACATAAAATTACATTTTACAAATATCATATATTTATTTAAATCAAAAATTCGGATTTTAATAATAATTTATGCAAAGAATAATAGTTCATGAAATAATTTTTAATCAACAGATCTCTTTCGAATCAATCAAATTCTCTTTCGAATCAATCGAATTAATCAAAAATCTCTTTCGAAAAATAAAATCAATTTCTAGAATTTCAATATTTTTTTATTTTTTGAAAAATATTTTTTTGTTCTTTGATTTTGCTTAGAAATTTTTTTTAATACACAGTATGATAAAAATTAATGTTTCGATTTTATATTTATTATTTATAATATTATTATATTTATATTATAATATATTATTATACTATTATTATAAGTAAATATTATTATCTATATATATTTGTTTTTGTATTATCTATTTCATTGATTTCAATAATTTTGAAATATATTATAGAGAATTATAGAGAAATATGTTATAACCATCTCTTAATTTTCAAAATATTTACAAAAAAAGATTTTGCTATTATCATTATAAAATTTTGTCATTTCATGTAAATAGTATTTATTCATATTTTATAATTTTTATAATTTTTATGAAAATGAAACAAAAATGAAAAAAGTTTATTATATGATATGTAAGAAAAATGAAAAAAACAAGGAACAAATATTTTTTTCTTCATAAATTTAAAAAGAAATTTTCTTAAAATTATATTTTACATTATAAAAATCTAATATAAATATATTCAATGTAATTTTAATATATAAATATAATGTTATATAATATAATTTTAATATTTATATTTATATTTAATATTTATATTTAATAACATATAATTTAATATTAATTTTGATTAAAAATTTTCTATTATTTTTGATTATTTATATTTAGAAATGTAATTAAATTATTTAGATTTTTTTCTGTCATCTTTATTCAAATTGATACTATTTATAATATGCATTTGCTTTGCAACATTATATGCATAATTTCTGACTCTTCTTAATCATAAACTATTATTGATAACATATTAAATTTTTAGTAGCACTAAGATCAGAATTTAATATTTGCTATATAATAAATCAGTAACAAATATTTTGCCAAATGTCCAGAATTTTTTTTTTTAATTTTTTTTTCAAGTAATGTGATGAATAAACTATATATATATTTTTCAAGTAAATTTTTAAGTAAAATATTTTTAATTAGATTTATATTAAGAAAGTTGCTTGGCAATATCAATATAATAAAAAATAATAAGATATGGTATAATATAATAATATAATAAGATATTATATATTATATAAATTATTAATATATATTAATTATTATATATTTATTTAAATAAAATTTTCTCTTAAAGTTGTTCTATGTATATGCGAAATATATTTATAATTATTAAAATTTATTTAAATTTTATTCAAATCTTTAAATTTTATAATAAAAACACGAAAAATGTTAAAAATTGTAAATAATTCTAATTTTAGCCAGAAATTGTAATTTTATTTAATTACAGATTAATTTATTACAGATTATAACTTATATTCTTACAAGATTAAAATCACATTTTACATTAAATCAATTCAATAACTTTTACATAAATACTTATTATTATTATTTATAGCATTAATAGAAGATTAAATTGAGATATTGAAAAGACTTTGGAATAATATTCTTATCAATGCAGTATTCTTAATAAAAATATGATAAAGAATTTGAAATTGTCATTGTCATGGCCAATCCTGACTGCAATTTTATATCTCATTAAAAATCTGAACAAAAAAAAATCTTATAAAAAAAATTGATTACAAGTCAGAAATTAATAATATTAAAAATTAAGAAATTTACAGATTAATCTCCATTATTAATTTTGTTAACTATTTAACTGGTTTAAAATATTTTTGTGTCTATCATAAATTGATTTTAAATAATTTTAGTCATTGTACATATTTTTTATATCATTATATCATTAAATCATTTTTAAATTATAATATATAATTATTTCACAATTGAATAAAATAAATATCAAAAATATCAAAGATGAAATTGATATTAGATTATATATTTTATATTACATAAGATTTTATTTTAATATATATTTATATATTATTCATATATATAATATATATATAAAAATATATATTATTAT